>NW_014541980.1:78920-83456 GCF_000741045.1 Vigna radiata var. radiata | reverse complement strand
CGGGGACTCGAGGTTTATTTTTCTAGTAGTGTGAATTGATTGAATTTGACTTGGTTGTAATTATTTTTGTTTAATTGCGTTTTATTTTATTTTTCTGTAAAAGTGCTTTTAGGGTGTGTTTCTTGTGTATGCATGAAACAATATATACTAGAAGCAGAAAAGACCAGCAACCTCTTTTAGAAGGTTTACCGGAAGGGAGGAGAAAGAGACATCCTTCACGTGAAAGATCTCTTTCTCCTGAAGCTATTTCGCAGTCTTCGCTTGAGACTTTTGCACCAGAATTTGAGGAGATGGCCAACCAACCTCCTCCTAGACGTACTTTGGGGGACGCAGCAAATGTAGTAGGCCTCTTGAACTTCAACAGCATCGCAGTTCCAGCTGATAACGCAACCAACATGGTGATGAGTCCGGCGCTCATCCAATTAGTGCAGAATAATCAATTCCATGGATTGTCAAACGAAAATCCTTATAAGCATTTGACTATCTTTGGTGAGATTTGCAACACGGTCAAGATAACTGAAGTGCCGGATGACAGAGTCAAACTTAGCTTGTTTCCTTTCTCTCTTGGAGGAAACACAAAAGATTGGTTGAATTCTTTCCCGGAAGGAACGTTCAGGACTTGGGAAGCGGTGGCACAGCAATTTGTTTCTAAATTCTTCCCAATTCCAAAAATTAATCAAGGGAAGCTGGAGATCTTTTCGTTCAAGCAAGGGATGGAGGAAACTCTCGGGCAAGCATGGGATAGATTTAAAGGTTTATTGAGGGCGACCCCAGTTCATGGGTTCGATAAGACTTCATATTTGCTTGCGTTCCTTGGAGGTTTACGTGCTCATTCCAAGATGATGTTAGATGCCTCAGCTGGAGGCAGTATCAATAGAAAAATGGAAGATGAGGCGTATGCCTTGATTGAAGAGATGACTTTAAACGAAGTGTCACAGAATGAGAGGGGCATACAAAAAGGAGGACTCTTGCATCTTCCTACTGAACTTCTAGATTCACTAAATATATGAAGACACAAGCTAACACAAAGAACAATCCTAGACTCTAAAAAAACGGACTCTAATACTTCTTATGCGAAATTGGAAACTTAAAAAAAAATCATGGAAGGATATGGAAACTTGAAAGGAAAAAGAAAGTAAAGGTGAGGTCTCCTAGGTGAGGCTTAGACTTTGGATCTAAGACACACTCACCGTCTACCAATTTTAAGGTGGTGAGACTTGAAGTCAAGTTAACAAATGAGGGAAGAACACTTATGAGCTCTTCCACTTCACTTGCTTGAAATGACCCTTTACAAACCAATGAACAATTGAACTTTTACAAAGAAAAATTATATGAAATGAAATGGAAATGAATTGAAAAAGGAAGTAAAAGATGTAGGCAGCTCTAGCTTCTCGGAAACAGGGGGTGAATTGCACAATCCACACTAAACTCCCAGTTGCTAAGTGATTAAATGTTGTTGTATGGCTTTGCAAACTGTTGTTGTGTGACTTAGAAAATTCTGCTGATATGATCATGCGATTCCTTGCCCATTGGTCCACTTCATGCACTTGTTTCCCAATCAATGAACTTCCTTTGATGCTTCCTTTGTGTGATGAGTATTCTGAGCTATAAACACCTATTCAGCAATGTGTATTAGCGTTACAGATCACCTCAATACTACCAGAGTTTTGCAACCAGGATGACAGCAACACAAAGCCTTTTATCAAACAGGTTGTGTGCAGAATGGCCAATAACTCAAAAAAACAATCAATTAATCGGGTAGCAAGCAAGGAGGCACTTCAAAAGGATCCTAGGAATAGTTCTAGAATAGATTGGACCAATACAATGATTAATCAGCTAGCAAATTGATCAAAATGACAGTGCTCTAGAAAATTCACAAACTGTTTGTGATAATGCCTCAAAGAAGAGTAAAATTGGATGCAAAATTTGGTAAATCAGCCTCGGCAATTTTCATTTTACTGGATGCATTGGTTCTTTCAGCTTTTTAATTTGATTTTCTTATTGTTTGGACAATCTTGAATGCATTTTACTAGAACCAAGCTTTTACTACATCCACAAATATTGACTAATCACCAAATTGAATCTGAACTTTGAAAATAAAAATTACTGCACTGCTGCTATTTTCAAACAGAAATTGGCTCAAACTTGGCAAGTCACATATGCATTTTGCACAGAACAGCAAATGGCCAACTTAAACTATTACAAACATGTTTGAGTGATGAAAACAAACTTGTTTGAGCACAATTTCAGATAAAATTCACTGTATAACAAAATTGAAGTATGGCAGTTCTGATGCTAGCACTTTTGAACCCAAAATTTGACTGAAATTTGGAAGAAGTGGTATATGAACAAGTCACAGAACAGACTATATGCACTTTATAATTGCTCAAACATGTTTCATAGATGAAATCAAACTTGTTTGATCCTATTAATTGGACAGAATTAGTGCAGAATAGATTTTGACTAGTTCAGTTCTGATGCAATTCAAAACCATCAACTATAGTATCCAAATTTTAGAAACAAATGTAAATCTGACTTTGGACATTGCAAATGACTCGGACACAGCATATGAAAGTTTCTCAAAATGGCAGAGACATAGTTTAGATGATTGGCAATGATCTAGATGCTCAATCAAAACAGGAACGCAGAATTTGACTCACAAAGCAGGATGCAGTTCGGTTTACTGCCAATACAAGTGTATTCTAACTTTGCACTATCAATTCATGCTCAGAAAAATATTCATTATGGACTAACTCTCATGTAAACACCATTACTTATTCAGAGTATCAATTCGCATAACAAATTAAGTAATGAAACAGTGTTTATCAGAAGTGCAAAACAGATGCAGGTTTTACAAATCTGCACTGTGTGACCTACTGGATCTGCACAGATTGATACCAAAATCATGCACCAAAGCTCATCAAATTGATTATCATAGCTCTGTGATTGTCCAGAGAGTATCTTATCTCATTCAGAATTCCAGATTCAGCACACGGTATTAACCAGAATTTGAAAACATTTTAAACAATTAACATGACTATGACAAAACAAGAAATGATGCTCAAATTAAAAGACTCAACCAACCAATTCAACCGATTAAAACGAAGAGACTCAAGCACAAATATAGCTAATATCAAAGAAGACTCAAAACAAAACCTAATCCACAGCAAGTAATTGAAACAGAAAGAAAAACCAGAATCAAGACAGTGCAGGATTTTATGACAGTATGGAAATGGAGGAAAGTGACACTTATCTCACGGTTCTAACTTGAACCTTGCTCTGAATACCACTTGATACATCAAGGCTTGATACATTCTTGTAGATCCGTGAGAGTAGAGCCTTGGAGAGGAGAAACCGATGATGGAAATGAATGGAACAGTACCAGGCAGATGCAGATCTGGAATAGTTGTAGAAACCAGATTTGGATGGAGTGTTTGGTATGGTTGCAACGGAGGAAAGTGTTTAGCAAAGGTGGTTTGGGATGGAGGTTAGCTTGAAGAGATGATTACAACTCAGAAGGCCTCCACAATAGGAAGGAAGTTGCAATGAAGGAACAAGCAATGAAGGTAACTTTCGGTGAAGAGAATTGACAACCAATTTCTGCAGAATTTCTTCATATAGCCAAAAGTGATTACATGGTGCAGCCAAGGTGAGTTTTATAGACTCCTCACTCTTTGGCCGGTGATGGAAAACGTGCCCATGAAATGTGGATCAGACTCCACGTGTCTAGACATGTGCTAAATGTGCCAAGTTTCTAGAAGCCTACATGTATTACATGTGACGTTATTTCTGATATGAAAAGATTCCCAGTGCACCCCCTGTCAAGCTAATCTCACCCCTTCATGTGTGTAAATGTCTCTTTTACCCCTCTCCATGTTTTGGCAGCTTTGTAGGATCTCCTTGATCTCCAATTTCCCACCCAAAGATAGCAAAAAGTACTGGACCTTTTGGAGAGTACTCTTGTTGTATTTTCTTGATCATTTCTCGAGTGATAGGACCTTGATGTGTCACTATGCCATCCCTTCGCGTATCATAGATGAATGGTGTTGTTGGGGTTTATGGATTCATCCTAATCCACTCTCATATATCTACTATTCTTACTAAATTCGACTTTGTTATCAATGTTCATGCGACTTTCTAATTTACCCTAATCCCAATGTCTTGGTGAAAAGAGCCTACTCCTAATAACTAGTTTACTATGTCTAGTCTCTCTAGCAATTATTCATACATTACATTTGCACAGAAGCTTTAGGAAATTGATCCTCCTATTCCTATGTCTAGGTAATATTGCTATCAAGATGATTCCCTCATGTCTAGACCTAACTATAAGTGTCCATATAGAAAGAATCAAAGATTATGCTTTTGAATAATGTCTTAAACAAAGCATGAAATATGGCGGTGGCTGCTGATGGGTGTCGCAACCCATACAAATTTGATTGCATATAAGAAATGCAGTATAGCTAGGAAGTGACTCCTAGGTCGTCTCTCAAGGACCAAATGTGGTTCGAGTCTTAGGTCTAACACGAAGTGGGGGGG
>NW_014541980.1:73618-78183 GCF_000741045.1 Vigna radiata var. radiata | reverse complement strand
TAAAGAAAACAATTGCTTAGGAGATGAAAAGAAATGTAGCAGCTGTGTGTGCCTTTCCAGCAGGGATTAAAATATAGGTGCGCATCCAAGAATTCAAAATTGAATTGGTATAAAATTGTGTGCCACCAGCAGCTTAAAATCAAATGCACCATGCCCTCTTCCATTCAAAATGTGCGTGTGTTTTTTCTCCCAAAAGCAAGCCATCACCGCATGCTTCCTTTCTCAAAGAAACATCACCGCCACTTTCGTTCCAGCAAGGATTTAATGTCCGTTTTCCCTCTAAAATCACTGTTACTTTCTTTGCTAAATTAAATGAGCTTTTCCAAAAGAAAATAAAAACAAACGCTTCTTCAAAATACCATCAAATGTAACCAGCTTATAAGCATTCAGCAGCAAGGAAAAATGTTTGACCAAAACTGGAAATAAGGGGCGGCTGTTGCCTTTTTCACCCAGCAGCTTAGACAAAAATATAATGGCAAGAAAAATGCTTCATTCATTCATCCAAAAATGTAAATCAGCAATCAAAATGTGTTCTCGCGGTAAGCAAAGAAAAGTTGAAGAGAGGTGCTTCTTTCAATCATTCGTAGTCTCCCATTGCCTCCCAAAAAAACAACGTTGTAGCCCCCCTCTTAAAACAAAAAAAAATGACGGCTGGACCTATCTTCCTAGGATCATGTGTCCTAAAATTGGGGTGGGGTCCACCCTAAAAAAAATAAAACCCTAGGGTGCCAAGTGTCCTACAATTTTTGGCCCTCATATTTTTTAACAATGGTCCAATGTGCAAAGGTTGTCTAAAAAAAAAAGTTTAAACAATTAAATTACAATGTAACTAAATTTTAAAATGTCTAAATGGAGAGTCTTGAATTTATTTGTTGTCCTCCAAATGTCCCAAATTGTGTTTCCAAAATTTTCCCTGAAAATAATAATGCAAATAATTAGCTCAGAAAATTCAAATTAATTAAAATTAGAATTTCCGGTCAAATTAAGCATAATTAGGAAAAACGGGAAAATATTGGACAATTAAGCACAATTCCCTGATTAATTCTAGCACAATAAACTAAGTGAAGTCAATAAAATATCGATTCATCAACTGCAATTCTTCTTTTCTTAAATTTTCCACCTTCTTTTGCATCCAAAACTTCTCTTCCTTCACTTCCTTCATCAAACTCCTGATAAATCCTGCTAAAACAGGGGAAAACTCTCAGGTTAAGGTAATCATGGTTTTTCACTTAAGGCTAGTGTATGAGCTTCAAAACAAAGAAATGGGGAAAGTATAGGCTCAAAAGGGCTATCAAAGGATCAAAACAGGGTAGGCTCATCTGGCTAGAGAGGCTTAACAACAAAATTGCCCTTATCACTTCCAAACATGCATATCAATCAAGAATCATCAAAAAGAGTCAAGCCAAAGCATATGTGCAAGCAATCAAGAGACATATCACACACAAGAAAGATCATCAAATGGCTCAAATCTCTCACAAGGTAATTCTGTCACAATCAATTCAACCTCTCAAACATCATAATCATCTTCCAAGCAAAGAGAAGCAAGAATTCAGACTAATCACAGTATCAATAAAATAAAAGACACATCTACAACCTAAACAAAGTCCAGAAATCAAGATAAACATGTAAAACTGTACACAAGACACAACAAAAAACTACCTAGAAAACAAAAAAATTTAACGCAGAAAACATAAACTAACAAATAAAAATCAGAGTCTCCCCCAATAGACCACACTTAAACTACATAGTGTCCTCAATGTGTCACAATCATCAGATCAGAAATCAAAACAATCAATAGATCATGGACAAGTGCAATAAAAGTAGGGAAAGGGAGGAGAACGGAAAAGGAAAACTTCCCTGATCAAGGTGGCATTTGCCAATGTTGGACTTTCAGGGAGATATTCTCCACCACTGGAGTCAGCAAGGAAGTCTTAAGGAGGAACTGCTTCAGTCTCCAAATTTGATCAAGCAGGGAGGTGTCCTCCACAGCTAGATCCAAGAAGCAGTGATTGTTGATGAGCAGGTTCAGCTGGTGCCTATTAATCTTCAAACTGTCGCCACCTTTGTCTTCCACCATGGGTGTGTGTTGGTTAAACTCATGTGTACCTCCTGCAATAGGGTTAGTGCACTGTGGCTCCACAGAAATAACATGCAGGGGTATAACACCCAATCCAAGTGTAACATGCTGAACATCAGATATACACTCAGAACATGAATCAATTTCAAATGTAGAAACAATATCAACAACAAGCTCAGATTCATGTTCCGTGCATGGAGAAGAAGTGTTCAGACAAGATGGCAAAAGTTCTTTCTCATCATGCAAAGATTGAAAATCAAAAACACGCTCATCAATATCATCAACATCAACATACCTATCAACAACGGAATCAATCATAGGTATGTTTACCTCCACTTCCCTAGATGTGGCTAAAGTGGTGGAGGGTGAAAATGGTCTACCTATCTCAAAAGTGACGCTCATATCTGTCTGTTCCTCAACATTTTCATCAGATTCACAGTTAGTATCACCAATTATAAAGTTGGAAGCTGGTTGTATCACANAATTGATTTCAACACAAATAGAACAAGAACCAACTTCACAACTACATTTAAAATTTTCAAAAAACTGTGAAAGATCAAAATTTAATCCTAAGTCTGAAACATCTTCAGTTTTCACAGTTTCAATGTCAAAATCAACACTAACATGTGAATTCTCAACAGAATCAAGAATATGTGAATGCATAAACAGCTTAGGCAAAGCAAGTGGGACTTCAAGTTTAGAGAAAACCTATGCTGATTCATGATTCATCTCACGAACAGCAGAATGAGCAATTGCATCTTAGGTGCAAGAGTGGAGGCATAGGAGGGTGGGGATTTAGATGGCACAGTAGTAAGCTCATGGCTCTGCTCCCTATCTCCTATGTGAATGGCACTGACGTCATCAACAATTGAAACAGTCTGCAATGGTGATCCCTCTAAAAATTGAGACTATTCCTCGGTGCACTACGCGACTATCTACCTCCATAACTCGTTCAATGTAGGCTCAGAAGAAGTAGAAGACTTGGCAGATGCCTTTTGCTGTTGTTGTTGCCTCTGATTTTTCTGTTGTGGTTGCCTGTTATTGTAGATGTTGGTAGCATAAGCTTGAGGCTCATCATGAGTATCAGGGTGGTCCAAAGAAGGACAAGCATCCGTAGAGTGGTCATTGGAAGGACATATAGCACACAACCGTGTAACAGATGTAGATGGAGGTGCTGGTCTCTGGTTGGATGCCAATTGTGTCACCAAACTCTCAAGAGAATCAAGCTTGCTTTCCAATTTCCTACCAATAATTGATAAAGAATGGGTCGGCTCATGAAACTCCGGCTGCTGTGGTTCCTGAACAGATGGAGAAAGCATACAAGGAGTCTGGAATAATGGTTCCTGATATTGATGCTCTGAAGTACCATACCATCCCAAGTTAGGATTAGTCCACCCAGGGTCGTCGCTATAACCATACCACACAGGGGAGAATTTGTCTAGGAACTGATGCTTCAGATCTTCCCAACTAGTGACGGATCCTGGAGGAAGACAATAACACCAATCCTTTGTTGCTCCATGTAATGAGTGCCCAAATTCCCTTAAGAACATGTCTTCATCTGGGACATCTGGAGGTTTCATCAAAGAGCATAATGTGTAGAACTCCTCCAAATGTCTACGTGGGCATTCACCTGCAAAACCATGAAACCTAGGCAGCACATGTATCAGTCCAGTGTTGAAAACACAACGAATGTCTTCCTCGTCAAGTGGAAACGGCTCCTGATGAAGGTTGAAAAACAGTTATTTTCATATGTCAATTTGGACCAAGTTACACCCTTTACTACTTGGAATGAGCTCATAATCAAGCAAAACTCAATAAATGAGTCTCGAGAGAGTCAAAAGTTGTTTTTAGCGATTTTATGCTTATTTTGCATTGTTTTGTAGCTAATTTGAGAAAAGTAAGAATGGAGTTGAAGATACAGGTCGTTAACTCAAGTAAAGAGCAGAAAAATGAAGTTTTAAAGAGTCGACGCACCGCCCAGGAGCACACTTAAACCGCTGGGCGGTCCAGGACGAGGAGTAGGCATGGAAATTGACACTGAGGGAAACTGCCGGGCGCCAGCGATTGCCGCCGGGCGGTGGCTGCAGGATATGGGAAACCGCCTGGCGGTGGCGATTGCGGGCAAGCGGTGGCGGCAGGTTATGGGAAACCGTCGGGCGGCACACTTAAATCGCCCGGCGGTGGCACGCTGGACTTGGGCCTGTTTTTGACGCGCTCCTCACCTATAAATACCCCTATTACGAATTCAGAGTCATTCTTTTGACAAGGGAGAACGGCCAGACCTAATTTTGCTCTCTGGAGAGGATCTCTTGGATGCTTCGGCTCCTTTTCATCTTTTCTAGGGTTTGCTCTTCCATTCTTCTTCCATTTTTCATCTAGTTTCACCATGTCNATGGTGAACTAAACCCTATTGTTGTTGGGGAAAACAATGTAATCTTTTTATACTCTCTCTTATTGAAACTATTGATTATTTATATGGTCTCCATAT
>NW_014541980.1:67429-73048 GCF_000741045.1 Vigna radiata var. radiata | reverse complement strand
AGATGAAATTGTTAGTACCCAACAATATCCATCCATCCATTGTTTTTGTTTGTCAATTGCATCAACTTTATTTTTGCATGTTAATATTTTTATCCTCAAATCCAATTTATTAATTTTTATTTTTCAAGTCTTATTATTTTAATTCACGCGAACGAGGAAGCCATACGAGTCTCTTGGGAAAATGATACTCGGTCTTACCATTTATATTACTTGTACGATTTGGTACACTTGCCAATTTGTCAACAGTTCCCTAGGAGCACTCTTATGAGATGGAGGAGGAACCGTACTTTTCTCAACATAGACATCAGCTGAGTATACACCACAAGCAATATCAGAGTCAAATGCAGAAGTAGAGTCATAGACATAGGAAGAATAAGCATTACTCACATCACCAAAATAGGTAGACATATAAAAGGGGGGAAAAGAAGAATGCAATGAAAATATGCAACTAAAGCTACCTAAATGCAACACACAATGACGAACACAAAAAACAGAACATCACGACTCAGTGGCCTCGACGTTCATGTGAATTGATCGCATTAGACTTAAAAGAAGAATAAATTGTAGTATTGATGCAAAACGAAATTTAAACATTCAAATGCAAAACTTGATCAATTGGCAAATAAAGATATGAATGAATGGAGTTATTGGGGTTTACGGTTTCATCCTTATCCACCCTCCTATATCTACTATTCTTTTTAAATTCGCTTTATCATCAATGTTCATGGAACTTTCTAAATTACTCTAAACCCGATCCCTCGGCGAAAAGAGCCTATTACCATAATTACTAGTTTACTATCCCTAGTCTCCCTAGTTATTACTAATGCATTAATCACAGAAGCTTAAAGCAATTGACCGTTCTACACCTTTCCCTAGGTAGTATTTCATAATCAAGAGAATTCTTCTCAGTTCTAGATTTCCCCGTATGTCCCCGTATCGACACAATGAAAGATCATGACACCGAATGAGTTAAACGATGCAAGCTTTATACCACAGAGAAGAAAACCCAAACTATTGATAATAAAAGCATATGAATAAAATAAGAAATTCGATATAAGAGAATTTCAAAAGGATTACATCATTCCCCAACAACAAAGGGCACCATTGACATGGTGAAACTAGATGGAATTAATGGAAAGAATGAAAGAATAAACCCTAGAATAGGTAAATTTGAGCCTTAGCATCCAAAAGCCGCCTCCAAGGAGTGTAGAAGGTGCTCTGACGTCTCTCTCTACCAAAAGATTCCTCTCAGGTGCGTTCTGGGTCTATTTATAATACAGAAAAATAATAGAATTTTGGCCCAGGCCCATAAGTTAGGCGCTCAGCACTCATTTCACCGCTCAGCAGTGGACTTCAGTATCGTAAGAGGCTCAGCAGTCAATCCTGGCACTCAGCGGTGGGCGATTCTTCTTTTCTCCCCTCAGCGTCGCCGCTCAAGCGTCAGACAGTGGCATCTTTCACGAAGTTGGCACTTAGCGCTACAAATGGCGCTGAGCGGTGGACGTGACTCCTCCTTTGCATATTTTCTCATCCTTTCTTGAGTCTAAGTCCTTCCTTCTTCACTTCCATCATTTAATTCTCATCAAATCCTGTCAAAACAATGTAAAAACAAGCATAATATCTCTAAAACCACTTTTGACTCTCTTGTAACCAAACTAAAGTGTTTTGCATGATTCTAAGCTCATTCTAAGCCATAAAGGGTGTGATTTGATATCAATTTCAAGTATAAAAATAACAGCTTTTAGACCGTTATCAGTCAGCAATACGAAGATTACTTAAATTCTCTTCTTTATCTGCAATTTGTCTTTTTCTTGAAGAGCGACATACCAATGGTCAAACGCAGGATCTTTGACATAAAAAACCTGACTTGCTTGATATGCCATGATAAATGGTTTGTCTCCATAACCAACCTTTCGAAAATCACCTAGTGTCATACCAGATTCATCTATTTTGACACCACTCTTATTGTCAACCCACTTACATTTGAAGAGTGCAACAAAAAACTTAGTGTAATCAACCTCTCATATCTCTTCTATTCTACCATAATATCTCATTAATCTAACTACGGGATTTTGATCTTTAGATGTGGAAAATTGTAGCGACTCAGCTTCTAGACTGACACCATTATTTTGTACTGTGCTTTTATCATCCAAAGTCTTCGTATAGAAGGTGCAATTATTAATTTCATAGCCTGTACAACTTACAACATCAAACTTTAAACCATTTGTTAGCCACAACAAAGTCTCATATGATCATGATTCTTCTCAAACTTCAGATTTGAACCAAGACAAGAATGTTTTGTTATGCTCCATCAACTGCCATTTCTCTAATTGTCTTGGATACTTGTCCTTTACAACGACTTTGTGTGCTTCCAAAAACGGGATCACCTCATCTATGTTGTTTAATATGTACAAATGTGTTTGCATCACTTCTTCACGACTTTTCATCACCACATTCACACCTCAGATGCTTTTACTTGTAGAACATCTATTCAACCATGATATTTGAGGGACTCCTATCAAATTTGCTTTAGTCATATAATCAGAACAAAACTCGATACTTCTTCGAATATATACCTTTCAATCATTTAACCTTCTGGATGATGTTTATTTTTGACGTATGCTTTCAAAATCTTCATATAATGCTCAATAGGATACATCCAACTTAAGTATACTAGTCCACACAACTTGATTTCTCTGACCAAATGAACAAGTAAATGCACCATGATGTCAAAAAAGGAGTAGGGAAAAACATTTCTAACTGATACAAGATGATAATAATGTCGCCTTCAAGTTCATCTAACTTTGTAGGATCGATGACTTTACTACAAATTGATAAGAAAAATGAACACAATCGAGTTATGTTCTGACCAACTTTTTTAGGCAAAATTCCACGAATTACCACCGATAACAATTGTTGCATTAAGACGTGGCAATCGTTAGACTTGAGTCCAACAAGCTTTAAGTCTTGCACTGACACTAAGCTCATGATATTTGAAGAGTATCCTTGTGGTACCTTGATACTCTTTAAACAAAGACAAAAACTTATCTTCTTTTTTCTGGACATTATGTAACATGCAAGGGGCAAATAAGTACGTTTACCAATCTCTCTTGGTGCCAATTCTTCTCGGATCTTCATGTGAATCAAATCCAAACGAGCATTCACTCCATCTTTTGTTTTTCCAATCAAGCTATCACAAACATTCTTCTCTACATGCATGGCATTTATGCAATGTCTAACATCTAACTTTGACCAATATGGAAGATCAAAGAATATTGATTTCTTCTTCCAAGGGGTCGTTACAGATGACTTCTTGGACGTTTTCCCAAATACATGATGTACTTTATTAACTTTTTCAAGAACTTCAAGTCTAGTAAGAGGAATGGGTGAATTTTCTTTCTCTTATTGTCCATTGAATGCTTTTTTTAACCTTTGATATGGATGATTAGATTGTAAAAATTGCCGATGATGCATATACATTGTCTTCCTTTCGTGTTTTAATTAATGAGCTGCAGTGTTTTCTTCACATATAGGACATGCTTTATGACCCTTCACACTGTACGCCGACAAATTACCGTAAGCTGGGAAGTCATTAATGGTGCAAAATAACATGGCATGCATCATGAAAGTTTCAAAAGCAAAGGCATCAAATATTCCAAACCTGTCAACCCACAACAACTTCAAGTCTTCAAATAGTGGCCTGAGATAAACATATATGTCATTTCCAAACTGTTTTGGACCATATATCAACATTGACAACATCATGTACTTTCTTTTCATGCACAATCCAGGAGATAAGATGTAAATTATCAGTCTAATGGACCAACAACTGTGATTGGTACTTAAATTACCAAATAGGTTCATTCCATCAATAGCTAAGCCAAACCTACGATTTCTACATTCTTGACCAAATTGCGGGAATTATTGATCAATATTTTTTCATTGCTTTGAATCAGCTGGATGACGAAGCAGCCCATCAGTTGTTCTCTCATTTGCATGCCATCTTAGGTTTTTAGTGTCTTTGGGATTCGCGAACAAACGCTTAAGTCTGGCAACGAGTGGAAGGTGTTGGAAAACAAGTAGGCTTCTTTAAACACCAAGAGGGGGGTGAATTGGTGATGTTTCAAAACTATGTTCTTTTCGCAATCATGCAAACAAAGTATAAAGCTTTTTAAAGTTTCTTGAAATGCAAGCAATCAGAAAATGTAGGCAGCGAAAAAACTGTAGTAGACTACGTTAGAAATAGAGAAATTCAAACACAGGTTTTTATACTGGTTCGACCAACAATGCCTACATCCAGTGTCCTTCCACCCAGAAGCAAATACACTATAATGGTTGTGGTTTTTACAACAAGGAATTTATAGAAGACCTCCACGTCAAAAATATAAATCTCCTCTCTAACCCAAAACCAAAATATAGCTACACAACAAAACCAGAATTGCAGCAAGAATCCCCTCTTCTGCAATCTGCAACACCACTTTGACCAATCCTCAAAGTGCATTATCCCCCTGTATCACAACAGGTACAATTCCAACAGTCTTCATAGGATGCCAAACTTTGATCATAATTCAGTAGTCTTCACAGGATGTCAAGCCTTCATCATGATCAAACAGAAGCACCTTACTTGTGCAGGTAATGATCAGCAAGTGTAAGCGCACAATGTCTCCTCAACGAATCTCGTTCAAGAAAGATCACCACCATCTTCTTGGAGAATTCTTGGAGCTAAGAGAAATCTAAAACAGAAATGAAATTTTCAGTTTTTCAAAAGTCTTAGAACAAACTCGTGTTCAGTCTATTTATGGATTTCTGTTAATCAGTCAGATTCTCAGTCGAATGTGCTACTAATTCAGTCGACTGTATTATGACAAGTTATAACAGTTCAGTCAACTTAGTAGCTTGATAAAGGTTGAAAAACAGTTATTTTCATATGTCAATTTAGACCAAATTACGCCCTTTACTACTAGGAATGAGCTTAGAATCAAGCAAAACTCAATAAATTAGTCTGGATAGAGTCAAAAGCGGTTTTTAGCGATTTTATGCTTGTTTTGCATTGTTTTATAGCTATTTTGAAGAAAGTGAAGAATGGAGTTGAAGATACAGGTCGTAGACTCAAGAAAAGAGCAGAAAAATGAAGATTTAAAGAGTCGACGCAACGCCCGACGGCACACTTAAACCGTCGGACAGCCTAGGGCGAGGAGTAGGCATGGCGATTGACGCTGGGCGGTTCAAAGGGAAACCGTCGGGCGGTGACGATTGCCGCCGGGCGGTTCTGAGGCTTTTGCCAAACCGCCGGGCGGCACACTTAAACCGTCGGGCGGTGGTCCGTTGGGCCTGGGTCTGTTTTCTGATGCGTTCCTCACCTATAAATACCCCTATTACGAGTTTAGATTTATTCTTTTGACAGGGGAGAATGGCCAGACCTAATTGTGCTCTCTGGAGAGGATCTCTTGGATGCTTAGGCTCCTTTTCATCTTTTCTACGGTTTGCTTTTCCATTCTTCTTCCATTTTTCATCTAGTTTCACCATGTCTATGGTGAACTAAACCTTATTGTTGTTGGGGGAAACAATGTAATCTTTTGATACTCTCTTTTATTGAAACTCTTGATTATTTATATGGTC
>NW_014541980.1:59422-67329 GCF_000741045.1 Vigna radiata var. radiata | reverse complement strand
TTAACTCATTCGGTAACTAATGTTTGTCTTTATTGATATGGGGACGTACAGTAATGACATGAACTAGTGAGTAATTTCTTGATTTTGCAATACCACCTAGGGATAGGGGTAGGACGATCAATTGCGCTAACTTCTGTTTATAATGCGGTATTAATTACTAGGGGAGGCTAGGGATAACAAGCTAGTAGTTAATATTAGGCTCTTTTCGCCAAGGGATCGGGTTAAGGGTAGGCTAAGAAAGTCGCATAACAATTAATTAATCAAACTAATATTCAAGAGGAGTAGATAAGAGAGGGCGGATTATATGAAATTGTAAACTCCCAACAGCATCCATTCATCCATTGTTTTCGTCTGTCAATTGAATCAACTTTATTTTGCATGTTAATATTTTTGTTCTCAAATCCAATTTGTTAATTTTCTATTCTTATTATTTTAATTCACGTGAACGAGAAAGCCTTTCGAGTCTCTTGGGAAAACGATACTTGGTCTTACCATTTATATTACTTGTACGATTTGGTACACTTGCCAATTTGTCAACAAGTTTTTGGCGTCGTTGTCGGGGACTCGAGGTTTATTTTTCTAGTTGTGTGAATTGATTGGATTTGACTTGGTTGTAATTATTTTTGTTTTACTTTTTCTTTATTGCGTTTTGTTTTTTTTTTTTTTTAAAGTGCTTTTAGGGTGTGTTTCTTGTGTATGCAGGAAACAATACATACTAGAAGCAGGAAAAACCAGCAACCTCTGTTAGAAGGTCTACCAGACGAGAGGAGAAAGAGACGTCCTTCACGTGAGAGATCTCTTTCTCCAGAAGCTANTTNNCANNCTTNNCNTGAGACTTTTGCACCAGATCTTGAGGAGATGGCCAACCAACCTCCTCCTAGACGCACTTTAGGGGACGCAGCTAATACAATTTGCCCCTTGAACTTTAACAGCATTGCAGTTCCAACAGCCAATACAACCAGCATGGTGATGAGTCTGGCGCTCATCCAGTTAGTTCAGAACAACCAATTCCATGGATTGTCAAATGAAAATCCTTACAAGCATTTGACGATCTTTGGTGAAATTTGCAACACGGTGAAGATAACTGGAATGACGGACGACAAAGTCAAACTTAGTTTGTTTCCTTTCTCTCTTGGAGGAAACGCAAAAGACTGGTTTAATTCTTTCCCAGAAGGAACACTCAGGACTTGGGAAGCAGTGGTCCAACAATTTGTTACTAAATTCTTCCCACCTTCAAAGATCAATCAAGGGAAGCTGGAGATCTTTTCATTCAAACAAGGGATGGAGGAAACTCTCGGGCAAGCATGGGATAGATTCAAAGGTTTATTGAGGGCAACCCCAGTTCATGGGTTCGATAAAACTTCATACTTGTTTGCGTTCCTTGGAGGTTTGCGCTCCTTGGAGGTTTGCGCGCTCATTCTAAAATGATGTTAGATGCCTCAGTTAGAGGCAGTATTAATAGAAAAACAAAAGAGGAGGCGTACAACTTGATTGAAGAGATGGCTTTAAATGAAGTGTCGCAGAGTGAGAGGGGCACGCAAAAAGGAGGACTTTTACATCTTCCTACTGAAGACGCTGCAGTAGCACAAAATCACCTCCTCAGCCAGAAACTGGACAAAGCCAGCAACTTTGCGATTTATGTGGTGGTGACCATATTAATGGTCAATGTGCTTTTACGGAGGAGATGCAGCAGGACGTGAATTATATGGGGGCCTAATTTCAGTACAAGCAAGGAAATTTCAACCAAGGTAATTCTAACCAAGGTTGGAAAAATCATCCAAGTATTGGGCAAAGCCAGAATACTTCCTCTGGACAAGGAGGAAACTTTCGACANCAACAACCNTCACCTNTGTGGCAGCAAGTGAGTAATTTGAATGAGTTTGTCAGGACCTTAAGTGATCGATTTGATGACTTCTACAAAAAATATGAGCAGCAGGTAAATAGCAATCAGGCCAGTTTTAAATCACTGGAGTCACAAATTGGGCAGCTGGCAACAAGAATAGAAATTACAGAGAAAAACTAGTTTAGGGCCAGCACTGAGGCTAACCCTAAGAGGGAATGCATGATTATTACAAGCCAGGATGGTTGGGACGCAGATAACCAAGATGGTTGGGAAGTAGACATTGAACCATTCCATGTGGTGAACAGTGAAGAGGAGGAGATGTTAATGGTTGAATTCTTTGAACCCATGAGCAGTGAAGATGAAGAAGATGAGAATTATAAGGAAGAAGAGGTTGGTGAAGAAAAAGAGGAAATAGGAACCAAAACTAATCACAATGGGGGCTTGAGAGAAATTTTCAACCGGATGACTGTGTTACCTGTAGGAAATCAGCAGATTCCTCCATATTCAGAAAGAATCAAAATTAACAGGAATGATGAAATTGAGCCTACTGATGAAGAAGAGGATCTTGTTGTTCAACCACAAAAGAGCAATTATCCTCCTAAGGCTANAGATCCGGGGTGCTTAACACTGTTATGTTCTCTGAATGATTTGGATGTGGAAGCTATGATAGATTCTGGATCTAGCATCAATTTAATACCCATGGAACTTTTGAAGGAAATTGGTGGGCTTGTGTTGAAACCCTCTGACTTGACTATAGCAATGGCAGATGGTTCTAAAAAAGTGCCAGTGGGAATGGTGGAAAATGTTGTTGTGCGAGCAGACTGTCTGGAGATTTTAGCAAATTTCATTGTCATGGATGTTAAAACAGAGGAGGAGTATCCTGTAATTTTGGGGTGACCCTTCATGGCAACATCAAAGATGCTTATTGATGTTCATGATGGAAGGATAATGATGAGAGATTTGAATTATCTATTTCTCTATACTGGCCGTGAAGGGGATGAGATCAAAACAGTAAAAAGAAAAACATTCGAGAAGCCAGAGATGAATGAAGAACATGAAGAGAGCATAACAGGTAATGATTATTATGACAGCTGTTGTGTTTTGCAGGTGCCTGAGGATAAAGGGAGAAGAACCATTCACCCAAAATCAAAAGAAGATCCACTCCTACCGGGGAGCAAAGTGAGATTTAAGAAAAAGGAATGGATAGTAAAGGAGCTGAAGGAAAAACGAATGGTGGAAATTCAAAGACCATATTCAACAGTGATCAAGAAGGTAGACCGAAGAAAAGTGAGCTGGTGGGATGATGAAGATCCCAACGTGAAGAAGAAGAGTTGAACTTGCTGGAAATCAAATTTTGTATTTTTATGAACAATTTTCTTTTTCGGTTTTTTTTTTGTTTTATTTTCGTTGGAACTTGTACTTTTTGAATTTTCTGAACAATCTTGGGTAGCATCTACTGAGGGAGGCTAAATTTTTGGTATCCACTGAAGGATATCCGGAAGGTACACCTACTGATGGGTGGTGGAAGGAAGTGCACTTACTGACAAGTGCTAACCAGGTTTGGGTCAGGCTCGTGACGTTAAACAAGCACTACTAGGAGGCAACCTAGATTTCTTCTTACACTTTTGCATTTTAAATTCTTAGAATAGGTTGAATTTTTATTTTAGTGTGTACTCTTGGCTTGAATACTTGTTCTGAAAATGTTTAACTGACTTATGTGCATGATGGATCTAATTGATGATTATTTGATGTGGATGAGAATTGAGTTGCAATGCATGTTGATATTCTGTGAAATAGATGTGTGATGAATTATGATTGTGGTGATGATGCTAGGCAGGGTGTATGAATGAATTTTGTGTGAGAAAGCATGTGTGTGAGATTTTGAGCTCCAGAGTTTTTATTGATGTATGCATTGTTCACAGGAAAACATGGATGATATTGCCTTAATCTTGATGATCAATTGAATTGCATGTGAATGTCATATGATCAAGGTCATTTTTGAAAACCCTTCTCTAGCCAAATTTTCACCCAAAGTGCTTGAAATATTATACCCTTTTGAACCTTAGCCTTAAATAGGATGCGAACCCTTGTTTTGAAATTCTTTACCTTGAGTTAGGATGAGCTTAATTGCATGTGATGAAAAGGTTCAAGTTTGGGGTTGAACGAGGGAAAATTGAAAAAGCAAGTGAAAAGCATTGAGCTCAAATGTTGTGAAAAGAAAAATTCATGAGAAAAAGAAAAGAAAAGAAGAAAAGATGAAGAAGAGCTCAATGCAAAAGAAAAAGAAAAGGGAAAAAGTTGGGAATGAGAGAGATTGGTGAGGAAGAGAGTTGTGCTTAAATGTTGAATATGTTGATAGCTCTCTTGACTCAAGGATTTTGCATTCCGGAAAAACCAATTCTTCTTGTTAGCCCAACCTCATTACAAGCCTTGAAAAAGTCCTTTTGATGACATTTGCATGTAAAGATGTTGATTGTTTGAGATGAATGGCAATTTTGTTTCATATAACTTGTGAACAATAGAGAGATGGAGTGTCACCTTAAACACTTGAGTGATTGAGTGAAACACTTGCTTGGTTTGAACTGTTAATTTTCATGAGTGCATTTTTTGCTTAGTGGATTGATCATTCGTAATGTTTAACATCTGTTGTGCAATCTCTAGATTGAAAGCATGCATGCATCTTATTTTGAATTTCACTGAGAATATTGAATTGAGTAGTTTTGTCATGTACTTTGGGATTGTTGAAACATTGGATGGAAGAGGATAAAGCCAAGTTTTTTTTGTGTGTTGTTTTGTTTTGTTTTGCTTGAAGACAAGCAAAATTCTAAGTTTGGAGTGTTGATGAAGATTGAAAAACAGTTATTTTCATATGTCAATTTAGACCAAATTACGCCCTTTACTACTCGGAATGAGCTTAGAATCAAGCAAAACTCAATAAATGAGTCTGGAGAGAGTCAAAAGCGGTTTTTAGCGATTTTATGCTTGTTTTTCATTGTTTTATAGCTATTTTGAAGAAAGTGAAGAATGGAGTTGAAGATACAGGTCGTAGACTCAAGAAAAGAGCAGAAAAATGAAGATTTGAAGAGTCGACGCACCGCCCAGCGGCACACTTAAACCGCCGGGCGGCTCAGGGCGAGGAGTAAGCATGGCGGTTGACGCTGGGCGGTTCAAAGGGAAACCGCCGGGCGGTGACGATTGCCGCCGGGCGGTTCTGAGGCTTTTGCCAAACCGCCGAGCGGCACACTTAAACCGCCGGGGACGTACAGTAATGACATGAACTGGTGAGTAATTTCTTGATTTTGCAATNCATTGTTTTATAGCTATTTTGAAGAAAGTGAAGAATGGAGTTGAAGATACAGGTCGTAGACTCAAGAAAAGAGCAGAAAAATGAAGATTTGAAGAGTCGACGCACCGCCCAGCGGCACACTTAAACCGCCGGGCGGCTCAGGGCGAGGAGTAAGCATGGCGGTTGACGCTGGGCGGTTCAAAGGGAAACCGCCGGGCGGTGACGATTGCCGCCGGGCGGTTCTGAGGCTTTTGCCAAACCGCCGAGCGGCACACTTAAACCGCCGGGGACGTACAGTAATGACATGAACTGGTGAGTAATTTCTTGATTTTGCAATACCACCTAGGGATAGGGGTAGGACGATCAATTGCGCTAACTTCTGTTTATAATGCGGTATTAATTACTAGGGGAGGCTAGGGATAACAAGCTAGTAGTTAATATTAGGCTCTTTTCGCCAAGGGATCGGGTTAAGGGTAGGCTAAGAAAGTCGCATAACAATTAATTAATCAAACTAATATTCAAGAGGAGTAGATAAGAGAGGGCGGATTATATGAAATTGTAAACTCCCAACAGCATCCATTCATCCATTGTTTTCGTCTGTCAATTGAATCAACTTTATTTTGCATGTTAATATTTTTGTTCTCAAATCCAATTTGTTAATTTTCAAGTCTTATTATTTTAATTCACGTGAACGAGAAAGCCTTTCAAGTCTCTTAGGAAAACGATATTTGGTCTTACCATTTATATTACTTGTACGATTTGGTACACTTGCCAATTTGTCAACATAGGCTATGGTCAACAAATAATAGAACACAATCAATACAGTTGACCAAGTCATCAATGCTCAACTAACTTTTAAAAATATAGCCGTTAGTGTGCAAAAGCATAACAAAATTCCAAATCAAACAACAAATACAGTCGAATATGCAAACTACATAGTCTACATGCCCATGTAAAACATTTCGAAATTCTTTTCTTCTCAAAAATACACACAGCATTGATCCTCAAAATCTGCACAAAGACTTTATTATAGTCGAATCCATTTACTATGTAATCGACTGTACTAGAACTTTGTCACATAGTTAAAAGTTCATAAAAGTGCTTGTGTTTTTCAGCTTTAAAACATGTGCAGTAAAACATTTTAAATGATGCAAAGCACATAGCACATAAAGCATATAAACACGTTCCAGATATATGTCAAACAATCAACATAGGAACATGTAACACATTTCAAACATGTTCAACAGATATAACAATTAAAATGCATACGAACATGTAAACACAGCAAACAACATATGCATGTTATTAAGCAATGTGTTGTCATCATCAAAAACTAGATTGATATAGAAATTGTGTTGTCAACAATCTCAACAATCTCCCCTTTTTTATGATGCACAACCATTATTAATAACCAACCATGTCAACAATATATCAACATTCCAACTAAAATACTTGCATGCATCAAAAACCCTAGGTTCGCCGAGGTAACTGCATCAAAAAGGGACAAATTTTAGCGGATGGTGCTGCTACAGTTGGTGGCGAACTCGCTTTGGGAAAAAACTTATTAGTAGCTTATATGCCATGGGAAGGTTACAATTCTGAAGATGTTGTACTCACTAGTGAGCGCCTGGTTTATGAAGATACTTTTACTTCTTTTCACATACGGAAATAATCTAATTAAAAAAAGACAAATATCAAGCAGAGAAGCAGAATATGAGATAGAATGAGAATGCATTTTTCTCTTTTCAAATTCTCCCCCTTTCATAAAGCTTTTATACAATCTCTCCCCCTTTGTGCATTAGCAAAAAAGGTATGCTCGAGATATTTATGTTGATATATCAAACAGAGATGAATCAAAACTGAGATATGCAATAGTCAATATGCAGTGATGCTCTCATTAGCACATTTAAATCACATGAAAAAGATAACTCCCCCTGAAGTGTAGGCATGTGAAATGCAAATGTGTAAAATGTGATACTCCCCCTGTCATTATGCATGGATATTAAAATTGGATCAAATGCACAATGCAATATAACACAGAGTACACAAAACAGTAGTGCAGATATGTATCAAAGATAGGATAACAAACAGTTTAGTCATGCAATGATACAATCAACAATCTCACAATATTATCTCAAATAAGATATATAAAGATCATTTTATATCAGAGATAATAGCAGATATTCAGAATAAGCAATCAATGAAAGAATAACCAAATTCCAATATTGGAAATTATAATCCTGTTATAGAATAGTCGATTGTAGTATTCCTCCAGTCGAATATATTGTTTTCCAAAGATGTTGAATTCCACTTGTAATTCTGAAAGCAATGTTTTTCCTACAAAACTTTAGAAATCCTTTCTAGATCAAGCAATTTAGTTATGTAAGAAATATACTCAACATTAACAGAAGTCAGAATATAAAGATGTAAAATTATTCAAGCATATTCGACTTCACACAAGACATAGTCGAATCAACCAATCAGAATATCAGATATTAAGCAATCAGATTAAAGCAATTTAATTGATTGAAATTTACTAATTTCATTCCTTGAGAAAAAATATTAGAGCCGTCAAAATGTGTCACAACCCGCGAGCCAACCCGGCCCGTCACGGGTTCGGGCCGGGTTGGGTTTGAAAAATACAACCCACTTATATGCGGGTCAGATTTCAACCCGGCTCATTTAGACCCGGCTCATGCGGGTTGAACCCGTGGTGAGCCAGGTTGGTCCACCAACCCACCTACCTAATTTTATTTTTTTTAATTTATTATTTTATTT
>NW_014541980.1:37837-58827 GCF_000741045.1 Vigna radiata var. radiata | reverse complement strand
ATAAAAAACTTATTTGTATGTTTTTTGTGTTTGTTTTTGAATGACATTTGGATTATATTGTACTTTTTATTTTGAATTGTCTTTAACATAATTTTTTGGGAGTGAAAATTGTTTAAATTTAAATTACAGAAAGTTTGTATTTTTTTATTTTAAAAAAAATGTAATTAAACGGGCTAGTGAACCAACCCGTTTACCCACCAACCCGTGGTGGGTCGGGCCGGGTTCAAGTTTTTCTGACTCGCTAATAAATGAGCCGGGTTGGGTTGATTCACTAAGTGACCAACCCGTGGTGGGCCGGGCCGAGTCGAGCCGGGTTACCCGTTTTGACAGCTCTAAAAAATATTACATTGAATAGGACCAGACAAGGAAAGCCAAAAGAAAAAACAATCTAACAAAAGAAATGGCAATCTAAGCCAAAAGAAAAAAGACATCCTATGACTCTAGACAAAATAGGATAAACAGAACTTTATTCTGATTAAGAGGATTCAAAAGTTC
The DNA here is from genome assembly GCF_000741045.1 of Vigna radiata var. radiata. Lineage (NCBI taxonomy): Eukaryota > Viridiplantae > Streptophyta > Magnoliopsida > Fabales > Fabaceae > Vigna > Vigna radiata. Next base: position 58,332 of record NW_014541980.1, on the reverse strand, counting down.
TTTCATCACTAATATCATCCACTTCTCCTTTTCAGGTTCATCTGATGATGATGAGAACTCAATAAAGTGTTTAAAGATATCATTCATCTTCTCATTTAAAGTATTCAGTGACTTGCTCAGGATATATGCCCTTTTTTAGGCTGATTTAAATCTTTCTTTCACACGTTTTTCAAATTCAGAGTTTGATGCAACAACCTCCTGATCACAATCACACTCTTCAGTGTTCTTCTTTGTTTTTGAAGGATTTAATTCATCACAGAATATCCACCCAAGTGGTGTTTTCTTCAAACCAATGCATGTCAGAGTGGCCTTACCAATTTCATTTTCTCTTCCACATGTTCGTTTATTTTCTCCAGTGAGAATTACACCAGAACTTTGCTTATGAAGATGCCATATGGAATTTTGTGCTAACCACTAGTCCCAATTTCTAAGATATGTTCTTTAAAGACAGTTACCCAATTCATGGGAATTCTTTGTACAATAGCATATAATAGACAGACATCTTTAGGGGTTAGCTCAATGATATTATATCTTCTGAGCAAGAGGATATGTCAAATAATGAAGGAAATAACCCTTTCTTCTTTGTCAAGCCATTTAAATAGGAATTCTTTTTCCTTTCTATATCTTCCACGATATCTCATGAAGCTCTTGAACATTTTGGTTTTCCATATCTTCTTGTATCGAGGACAGTCAAATTTATGAGACAGTGTTCCAACATTTCTCAGTCCAGTGGGTGTTGACTCACTGGCAAGTGTACCAGATCGTTCAAGTAATATAATCGGTAATGCCCGATATCGTTCTTCCCAAGAGACTCGAAAGGCCTTATCATCCGTGCAAATCGAAATCGTAAGACTTGTAGAGAAAAATTAATTGTTTGGAATGCAAAGACAGAAAATAAACATGCAATGCGTTTGATTCAGTTGACAAGAAAAAGACTATGGATGAATGGAATTGTTGAGGGTTTACAATTTCATCTTATCCGCCCTCTCTTATCTACTCCTCTTGTTTAAATTGCTTTGTTATCTAATTGTTATGCAAACTTTCTTGGCCTACCCTTAATCCGATCCCTCGGTGAGAAGAGCCTATTACTAATTACTGGCTTGCTATCCCTAGCCTACCCTAGCAACTAGCAATGTATTACCGAACAGAAGCAAAAACAATTGATCGTCCTACCTCCCTATCCCTAAGTGGTATTTCATTAATCATGGAATTTCTCACCAATTCATGACAGTATTGTACATTCCCGTATCAATAGAGACAAAAAACAGTTATTGAATGAGTTAAACGATAAAAGCTTTAAGCACAGATGAGAACCCAACAATTGATAATCAAAGCATATGACAAGCATATGAGTAAACAAGAGTTTCAATAAAAGAGAGTTTCAAAAGATTACATTGTTTCTCCCAACAACAAAAGGGTTTAGTTCACCATTGTCATGGTGAACCTAGATAAAAATAATGGAAGAATGGAAGAGCAAACCCTGGATAGGATGAAAAGGAGCCTAAGCATCCAAGAGATCTTCTCCAGAGAGTGAAAATTAGGTTTGGTCGCCCTCTTCTGTCAAAAGAATGAGAATGAAATCGTAACAGGGCTATTTATAGCTGAGGAGCGTCACAGAAAACAGGCCTAAGCCCAGTAGACAACTGTCCTACGTCACACTTATGCTGCCCGACAGTTTGCTCATAATCGCGCCACCGCCCGGAGTTAGGGGTCCACCGCCCGGCGGTTTGCCCATAGTCGCAAATCTGCCCAGCGTCCACGCCTGGTGCCACCTCCTCGCATTGGACCGCCCAGCGGTGAATTTTGCCGCTGGGCGGTTCCTAGACTATTATTTTCTTCAGTTTTCTTCCTCTGTCCTGAGTCTAAAACCTTCATCTTCAACTCTATTCTTCACTTCAATCAAAAATGCTGCAAAACAATGCAAAACAATCATAATATCGCTAAAAATAGCTTTTGACTCTCAATTGACTCATTTATTGGGTTTTGCTTGATTCTAAGCTCATTCTAAGCCTTAAAGGGTGTAATTTGGTCTAAAATGACATATGAGAATAATTGTTTTTCAACTGTTATCAACAGGCTTCCACCATATGTCATTATCGATGACAATATCTACACTTTTACACGCGAATGAATATTTCCATTCACTTCCTTGACATTGTAAAAGAAAACTTCCACCAAGTCAGGATAACAATCACCCTTCATTTGAATGAACTTGTCAAGACCTTGAAATTTGAGATCTTCAGGATACATAAATTTTTCTTGTTCGAACAAATCTAGTTTAGCCGTTTGATGTGTAACCACTTCCTTGAGCATTCTCAATGTGAGAAACCTTTCCCTTGAATTCTCATCACTGATCCAGCCAAAGGAATTTACTTCTCTTTTAAGATGATGGAATGATCTTTTGCCTTTTATGAGAAGAAGATGTCATGTTGTGGAGATGAAGAACACTCTTGGTCAGAAGCATTTCTTCTTATATTTCTTCGTATGGAGCGACTTAAGGATGCCATAAGAGTTCATGAAACTTTCTTTCTCAATCAAAGGATAGTGAAAGATTGTTCACAGATATAATGGTGTTTCTAAGGGACATGACACATATAAAGACGTACAACAATTTTAAACCCTCAAATTCAAGTTCATCAAGTTCTAACGTTCTGAAAATAGAATTTTTATAAAACTCTAGAAAAGCATAGTCAAATGTATTAAAAAGTAGTCCACTAAGACACACAGAAAACAGAGTTTCAACCAATCAATCAATCAATCAATTTAGACAATTAATTCAAGCATGATGTTCAATCAATCACATAATCACAACCAATCAAATCAGGCATAATGCAGTAGATTAATACAATGTTACCAGCTCTAGATACTCAAGATTTTTTATGTATTCAATAATTGATTCATCCTTGAGATCAACTACATCTGCAATATAACCTACAAAACACTTTAAGTTGTGGTTGTTGGTACCCATTTAACTTTGGGTCCATGATTGTCAGTCTTTGTTACTTGTTCCTTTGGTATCCAAACACATAATCCTTTAGGAACAGCAACATTTCTCTAATAGCAGTTTCTAATAGTATGACCAACACAATTACAATAGACAGATGCATTTCTAGCAGGTTTACTTAAATCAGTAAATTTCCTAGCATTGGTTCTGTTAGATTGAGTTTTGTAACCAATTCCTTGTCTATAAATTGCTCTGCCAGATGATTTCAAAACAACATTTAAATTGTCTCTACCTTGAGTAAACTTAGCTGGCGTGCTAGTCAAGTAACTCATCTTTTCAATATGAGCAGGACAATTTTCACAATCTTTTTCTACTGTTACAGTTTTAATTTCAACATTCTTAGCAGATAACAAAGCTTCTTTTAGTTCTTTTTCTAATTTCTCATTATCAGCAACAAGGTTATTAATTTTATTTTCATAATCTCTTCTTTGAGAGTTTAGTTTATTAACCGTGTACTGTAGTCGCATTGCTTCAACATGCAGTTCTCTAAACGCATCTTGCAGCAGATCATATTTTACTTCCACCGGTTCATTTGAAATGTTTGCATCACTTTCATAATCGTCCCATGTAACTCCAATCATGTAGCATATGTTGGATTCCTCTTCTTGATCAGCATCTTCATCACTTGAGCTTTCAGAATCTGAGTTTTCCCAAGCAATGTATGCTCCTTTTCTTTTCATGTTTCTACCTTGAGGAAATCTCTTCTTTCCTTTCTGCTTCGGCTTTAGATCAATGGACTTCTTTTCTACAATCTCCTCTTCATCCTTGAGTCTACCAAGTTCCAATTCATGTTCACGTAACTTGTCAAACAAGGTAGCAATGTTCATCGTTGTGAGATCTTTGGATTCAGAGATTGTTGTGACTTTTGGTTGCCAATATTTGTTCAGACTTTTCAATATCTTGATATTGATCTCTTCTTTTTCAAATACCTTCCCGAGAGCCATGAGATGATTTACTATGTGAGTGAATCGTTTCTGCACATCATAGATGTTTTCGCCAACTTTCATTCTGAACAATTCATACTCTTGTATCAAAGAATTCTTTCTTGCTCTCTTTACTTCATTTGTGCCTTCATGAGTTACCTCCAGGACATCCCACATTTCCTTTGCAGTCTTGCATTGAGATATCCTGAAAAATTCATCAATAGTTAGTGTAGAGGCAATAATATTTCTAGCTTTAACATCATACTGAGACTTTCTATTTTCATCAGCAGTCCACTGAGTAAAAGGTTTCAAAACAGTTTTATCATCAACAGTTTTTGTAGGCACAAAAGGTCCATTTAATGTGGCATCCAAAATTCCTTTATCTTGGCATTCAAGAAAAATTTGCATTCTAATTTTCCAAAAAGGATAATTTTCACCAGCAAACAGAGGTAGTCTGTTTGTTGAACCACCTTCACCAAAAGTTTGAAAACTGGAAGTCATCCCCAGGTTTGTATAATCGAATCAAAGAAAAACAGAGTCGACTAGTTTTTCAAATATCTTATGAAAACCAGCTCTGGTGCCAATTGTTGGAAAACAGGTAGGCTTCTTTAAACACCAAGAGGGGGGGTGAATTGGTGATGTTTCAAAAATATGTTCTTTTCGCAATCTTGCAAACAAAGTATAAAGCTTTTTAAAGTTTCTTGAAATGCAAGCAATCAGAAAATGTATGCAGTGGAAAAAACGTAGTAGATTGCGTTAGAAATAAAGTCGACTGGAATGTAAAAGATAAGGAATAGAGAAATTCAAACACAGGTTTTTATATTGGTTCGGCCAACAATGCCTACATCCAGTGTCCTTCCACCCGAAAGCAAATGTACTATAATGGTTGCGGTTTTTACGACAAGAATTTTATAGAAGACCTCCACGTCAAAAATATAAATCTCCTCTCTAACTCAAAACCAAAATATAGCTGCACAACAAAACCAGAATTGCAGCAAGAATCCCCTCTTCTGCAATCTGCAACACCACTTTGAACAATCCTCAAAGTGCATTATCCCCCTATATCACAACAGATACAATTCCAACAATCTTCACAGGATGCTAAGCCTTGATCACAATTCAGCAGTCTTCACAGGATGCCAAGCCTTCGACACGATCAAACAGAAGCACCTTACTTGTGCAGGTAATGATCAACAAGTGTAAGCGCACAATGTCTCCTCAATGAATCTCGTTCAAGAAAGATCACCACCGTCTTCTTGGAGAATTCTTGGAGCTAAGAGAAAACTGAAACAGAAATGAAATTTTTAGTTTTTCAAAAGTCTTAAAACAAACCCGTGTTCAGTCTATTTATAGATTTTTGTTAATCAGTCAGATTCTTAGTCGAATGTGTTACTAATTCAGTCGACTGTATTATGACAGTTATAATAGTTCAGTCAACTTAGTAGCCTATGGTCAACAAATAACAGAACACAATCAATACAGTTGACAAAGCCATCAATGCTCAACTAACTTTTAAAAATATAGTCGTTAGTGTGCAAGAGCATAACAAAATTCCAAATCAAACAACAGATACAGTCGAATATGTAAACTACATAGTCGACATCAACCATGTAAAACATTTTGAAATTCTTTTATTCTCAAAAATACACACAACACTGATACTCAAAATCTGCACAAAGACTTTATCATAGTCGAATCCATTTACTATGTAATCGACTGTACTAGAACTTTGTCACATAGTTAAAAGTTCATAAAAGTGCTTGTGTTTTGCAGCTTTAAAACATGTGCAGTAAAACATTTTAAATGATGCAAAGCACATAACACATAAAGCATATAAACACGTTCCAGATATATGTCAAACAATCAGCATAGGAACATGTAACACATTTCAAACATGTTCAACAGATATAACAATTAAAATGCATACGAACATGTAAACACAGCAAACAACATATGCATGTTATTAAGCAATGTGTTGTCATCATCAAAAATTAGATTGATATAGAAATTGTGTTGTCAACAATCTCAACACAATGTACTAAACTACTTTAAAAGCAGAACCATTCTTTTATGTGTGACCATTATCTTCATTGTTATTGTTTGACTTGTATCATGATGACCAACATTTTGGACGCTTTGTCAAAACTTCATACTCGTTCCTATATAATATGCAATCGTCCGGACATGCATGTATTCGTTTATACTCCATACCCATTGGACAAAGAATTTTTTTTGCATCATAATTACGGGTGGGTAATTGTATTTCCATATGGCAGCATTTCATTCAATAACGACAACAATTCTGTAAAACTCTTATCTTTCCATCCAATGGTCACCTTTAAATTCATGAGCCTTAACACCGCTGACAACCGTGTGAACTTAGTTGAACCGACATACAAAAGAGTCTCCGCATCAGTGGACATCGTTTCATACACATACGCTTGGGCAAAAGCTTTTATGCTAACATCGTGGATCATTTCCTCTAAGTTGTCTTCTTCTGATCGATCTTTCATATCCATGGTGGAATCATATACATTTTCAGTTGGAGAGACATTTGGAAAGTCTATTAATTCGATGTGCCATATCCATGTTGTATAACTTCGTATGAAACCATCACAACTAAGATGTTCCCTAATATCGGTTGCGTTCAACTTCCTCTCATTCAAATAGTAAACACAGGGACATCGAAACTTGACTTCATCATCACTTGTACTCCCATTATGTTGCACAAACTCAATAAATTCTTCTACCCCTCTCTCGTACTCAACACCGATGCGTGGTGAATTAATCCATTATTGATCCGTACGCATATTTACTGAAATTATTTACACAATTTTAATAATCTTAAATGATCACTTTGATTGTTTTTGTATTTAAGGTTTGATCCTATCCCATTCAAGAAGATTCACTTTTTTTAGTTTATTAAACATATAAATTTTAAACAACATATCTAAAATGTCACGAAATTTTGTCAGCATTTGGCATTGGTCTTCAGGTTACATGAAATGAAAGTGATTATAAATCACAATCAAATATGCACCCGAAGATCAATACAAAACACAACTGCAAAATTTCATGAAATTTAAGAAATGTATATTAAAATTGATATGTATTAATAAACTATGAAAAAGTTATTACTCTTCTTAAACTGTCCAACCGGACAATTCAAGATTCAATACTTGTAAATTATTATTATCATCTCCTCTCTATGCATTTGTAAAAAGTACCTTTGTTCAAAAAAATCTGGAGATAGTAAATAATTTTTGTATTGAATCTCAAACGGGAAACTAAGGCTAATTCACAACAATATATTCAAACAAATAATTACATATGCAACATACAATATATTCAACCAAACAATGTATTGAAGCGAACAATTAATTACATGTTCATATTAAAAGGAAAATATTAAGAATAGGAACCTGAGAACATGAAAGCAAATCAACTATCAAGAATGTCCACTTATAAAACCTCACCACAATAATATAATATGTAGACAAAAACAAACAACACATTAGTTAGTGTTTTAATGATTTAAAATGAAGACAAGTATGAGAATGAATACATATATTTTTACCGGTATAATAATAAAGAAATAATGATAGGATATGTATATATTTAGTTTCACCCTCATACTTAATTAAAAAAATAAGATATTATCTATAATCACACAATATAAAAATTATCCGTCAAAATCAAGATAAGTTTAAATAATGAATTTATTTGTGATCCCATCATCAACACAATACATTTTAAGAATAAGAAAAGTGATGTCAACATTCATATATGAAAGAATCCAATCTTGTTTGAAAACTTCCACCACAACATTATAAACATCACAAAATAAAAATGATAGAAATTGTAATTAAAACTAAAACTATAAAGGTGCATATACACTACTATCATTCTTCACTAGAAACCACAACCCACAACTTCAATCTCATTATGTAAAAACCATACAAATTCAATAAAACCTTATCATCACCATTATGTAAAAACCTTATCATCACCATTATGTAAAAACCATTACCACCACTACAAAGCCATGAGAAAGATGAAGTTCGTGGAGGAAGCCGCCAAGGCTAGCAGTGCAACGGGGGCGATTCAGCGGGGCGCGGAGCAGCGTGGCGGTGCAGCGGGGCGGTTCAGTAGCGGTGTCAAGTCAAATGGAGGCACTAACGCGAGAGCAATGGAGGCAGAGGCACCAATGCACGACACACATTCGACCACCACCGAGAGAATCCAGCGAAAGAAATGAAGAATAATGAACAGTGCAAGGGTCGCTACAAAGAAGAAGAGCTCGAGGAAGATGAATAGTGAACAGTAAGGTAAACTTTTTGGTGGAGAGGAAGTTAATGAAAGAGATACTACCTCGGTTCTACCACTAACCGAGGCAATAGACACATATATGCCTCGGTTAACAAGGCAACCAATGCTTATACTCCTCAGAAAAAAATAAAATTAAATTCTGAAATGGCATTTTTGAAATAATAGTCAACTTATACGCTTTGGTTCGCTGGCAACCGAGGCATAAACACCTTTTCAGAACGATTCTGAATTAACCGAAGCCGTAGGGGTTGAACAAAGATAATTAGAACGTTCAATAATCAATCTTGTCAATTCTGGACAAGACATACTGCCTTAGTTCGCCACAGAACTGAAGCAGTAGAACAAGTTCAAAAAGCTATCAGTCTGTTCTACAGTTGGACAGGTGGAACTTTTTACGATATTAGGCATCGGTTTACATTTGAACCAAGGTCATAGGGTTATATGCTTTAGTTCTCCTATAACCGAGGCATATAAGTTCCACTAAACTACAAAAATGTCACCACGTTCTAATAGGCTTCGGTTTCTCCTGAACTGAGGCCTATAGTGCGAGTTTAAATGTTGTTTTTTTACTAGTGAAACAATACATATATAAAAAGAGTAAACTGTTAAAAATAAATTTATAATTTAAGTTAATGATATGATTAAAAGAGATCATTTCATTAGTAATCCATAAATAATTCAATTTCAATCAAATACAAAGATATAATAAATATAGACTACACATAAGTCTATATATTAACAAATTGAATGTCAACTAACGTCATTTAGAAAATTCTTATTGAATATATTTTATGATATACTAACATTTAATCCAATGTAAGACTTATGTCACACATATACACATGTTGTAGTGTATAACCTCTTTTAATTTCTCAGAATCGATATCTTAGTTTATGTAGTTTAAAATCTTATAGTCTATATGGTTTTAGAAACAATAGAATCTTTATTACAACATAAGTTTTAATGTTAAGATACAAACAAAATTTTATTGGTAAAAGACCTTTTAGAATTATATGAAAAAGAAATCCATGAGCTCTTGACTCATAGTGGATAATAACTTACCGGTTTAGACTTTTATGTGTGTTCAACCTCCCATATAAATTTCACCAGTTTTAATAAGCATTGTTATACAATATAAGTTGTTTAAACACAACTAAATCAAATAAAAAATAAATATTCATTTTATATATATATAAAAACATAGATACTCAATTTGCTAAAAGGATAAAAAGGAAAAAAAATATGTAGCTTAAGCAAAAATTGGTTCACGCGGCAATTTTCTCGTTCTAGTGAATTTTGTATAGAATGTGTGTTGAATCTCTGATACAAATTTCATTGGTTTCAGGAAGCATTGTCATACAATATAAGTTGTTTAAAGACAACTACAAATAAAAAATAAATATTCATTTTTGTCTACAAAAATAAGAATGATTTCTAGTTTTGTTTAAAAAAAAAAAATTGCATGAAGGCTTATAATTTTTTTCAGAGAAAATCATATAACGAGTAATGATATTTTTTACTAAGTATTGATACATATTAGTCTTGATGTCCGCTGTTATTTGTTACTATGGTTATGCTTGAAGAAGTCATTTATAAGAAAATAAAGATTAAGAAAAATACATTTGAAAAACCAACTAACAAATGTAATAATGGTAAATGATGAAATTTATGAGACCCTTGATTTTTTAGTTCCTGAATATAACATAATTTTGAAAGACTAAAAAAGTTACCTTTTTTCATGGAAGATTTATTGAAATTAAAATTTATTCCTATTTGGCTCATTATTTTTTATATAAAAAGATGTTAAAAAATTCGATTTATCATAGGTTTAGATTAGGTTAAAAAAATTAAAATTTTGATACGAGTTCATTTTAAATTTGAGTCATTAAGAATATAGTTCATCCGAGTTGAATCTGTATTGAGTCGGGTTGACTCGTCAATCCACCTAAATTTCTTTTTTGTGTTTGTTTTTTTATTATATTTGGAATTTAAGATGAATTTGGATTGTATTATAATTTTTTTTATTTTGAATTATCTTTGGAATTTAACATATTTTATATTCAAATTTATTTGAATTTGAATTTTTTTCAGTTCACTAATAAGTAAACTTGATGGCATACCCCTTGCCATGACCTAGCACATTCATGAAGAATTGGAGACATCTATGAAAGATGGGTCTAGACTCTTTCTCTTGGGCCATCTTAAGTCATCATGAAGAATAATTTTGGGCCTTATATTTTGGGCCTTATATTTTGGGCCTTATATTTTGGGCCAAGTAGTCTAAATTTTATTTGGGCTTTGTATTTTGGGCCAAGTAGTCTAGATTTTATTTGGGCTTTGTATTTTGGGCCAAGTAGTCTAGATTTTATTTGGGCTTGGTATTATGGGCCTAGTAGTGTAGGATTTCAATTGGGCCTTGTATTTTGGGCCAAGTAGAATAGGATTTTGACCAAACAAGTCAACAAAGGGTCAAGGCCCAAAGTTGACTATGCTTGGACCTCCAAAATGGGTGTGTTGACCAAAGTGTCAACATTTTGGCTAAGCTTGGAGAACAAGGGAGGATAATTTCGTCCTAGACATGTGGAAGCTTCCCATTGGAGAGTTTTCCTCCTAGTTAGTGGCCATGTGTCACTTTAGGAATGGAGAGTTTTTCCATAGGTAGTGGCCACATGTCACTCTCTCATTTGACAGGATTTTTGCCACTTGTCTCCCTCCTATTGGAGAGGATTTCTCCTTGCTCTCCAAGACAACCATGGTGGCTCCTTTAGGTTAAAGTTTCAGCCCATTTTTTAGACACCTTAGCCTATAAATAGAGGTGTTCTCCATCATGTAATTACCTTTGATTTAGAGTAAAGTTATGTTGTTATTTTTGTGCCATACTACTCTTTTAAGGTCACCTTAGGCTAGAGCAACCCAAGTGGCCTCCTCTAGCCACCTTCCTCAAAGAGTTGGCCCAACCTCTCTTAGAGAACCACCAAACACACCTTCCATCACCATACAACTCACCAAAACCGTGAGCCTTCCATCTTCATCCACCACTATTCCGCAAACCATCATCAAAACCATGAGCATCTTGAGTACATGGCTTGGTTGCTTCTAGATTTGGCTTGTCCTAGCTAGAGCATTGTCATCAAAACTGGATTAGGTTGGTTTACTAAATGATCAATCCATGATGAGCGGAGTAGATAACCCTTGACATTAATATTAAAGTCAATAGTAAAATATAAAGGAGATAAAGAATATTAAAGGTTTGATGATTTACTTTATTGTAAAATGATGGTATAAAGAAAGGATTATTACTTAGATATTTATATTTAAAAAATACTTTCACTCAGAAATGTGTTCAAAATAAAAAAAGAGACTTATACGTGATAAATTATCATACTCATGTTTATAAACTGTTTTTCTTCATCAGATAAACAAATTGTCAGAAATTTAAAATAAATTTGAAGTTTCATAGAGATGAGTGAGATGAACATAGTAGAAAGACTTACGAAATTATTATTTTTTATTGAATGTGATATTTTAGTATCTTATATGAATTTATTATAACTCACTAACATCAAATATTTCTATCTTCTCTTCTTTCAATTTGATTTTTCTTTTATTTTTTTTTTTAAGAATTATGACATTACACTATATTATTTTCAATTTAACTATTAAACTAAATCACTTACTATCATTTTTGTCCCTTATATTTGAATTTTGAATTAAGTTGTGCCCATAAATTGATATTAAAGACACAATCTCGTAGTCTTTACCATTTCACGTACTTTATACCTTAACTTTTTTATTACCCGTCTTTATAGCAAGTTCACCATTTAAATATAATGGGAGCTTAAAAATAGATTTTAAAAATTGTATCCATTTTAGTAATATATAAGTTAATAACTTTATTTAGATAAAAATTTGGTTGGAAATTTTATATAATCTCACCAGTAGTGTCTTGGATCCATGAAATCTTATAAAATTGTATTAGTAATGTGTTTATCAGATAGACCATGCACATCTTTTAGTTACACGAATTAATTTACTTTAAAAATTTTAATGTTAACATTGAACAAAATATAGTTATTTAATAAATATAGCAAAACATTTCTTGTCATTCACCTGCATGTATTTCTTCTGTTAAATAATGAATACAATGTAAAAATGTAACTCAAACTCAACATTAAACCTTAAAAGTAGGACTTAAGACACTGACGATGAAAATATTAAATTTTAAATATTGAACTTGATATAATATGAACGAATGGGTCAAAAATCGAAATAAATCATAAATTGTGTAAACAGAATGAAAAACGTAGAAAATAATAAATAGAAATGAGCAAAGATAATGACATTTTGCTCGTAATTTATATGTACTGTAGAACTTAATTAAAAATTTAAAAGTACTTTCAAAAATGAAAATAGCTATAAGTTGTTGCAAGGTTATAACTGAAAATAAATCATCTGAATTGTCAGATTAGGTATGATTTGTCACATAAGCATTAACTTTCATAGGCATTTTTTTAATATAATGAAAAAAATTTACGTTTTTGCTTCTTTGAATAATTATAATGATTTTACGTACTAAAATTGATAATCAGTCACTTTTAATAATATAGCTATTTACCCTTTCTATCTCAACGTTCTCGGGAATGGAAAAAAAAAAATGCGTGATTATGAGTGGATGGGTTGATAAATTCCCTCTACAAGCCGAAAGATGGAGTGTGATCACGAATACCAATAATTTAATATAATTAGGTAAAAATTTAATGTTACTATCTATATTAAATGTTTTTTTTTTCTATTTTATATTAATTAAAGTTTCCTTCAAGAACGGAGATAGTCATAATCTAACCATTTGTACAAACATCACTTTGGAGTCCTTAAAAAATTGTGGTAATAGCAGTCAATCATATTATTGTTCATGCTTTACAAAAAAAAAAAAAAGCCTCTACAATAAATATTACACTTCCATGTATAAAAAATGATTACAAATCACGAATATAGCCTATAGCATTATCTATATCCATGCTTGTACATCTAACTATTTTCATCCACGACAAACAAATGATTGAGTTCGAATTCCAGAATAATATCAACTGTGAGTTGTGTAAGTTTCTCGTAATGTGCCAAGTAAACTCGGAGCTGCCCAAATTCTTAACCAGGGAAGCCATGTCCTAACTCTGAATATTTATGCTCCAAAGACATTATCAAGAAGCATAAAAAGAGCCTTGTTTAACTAACTGGTAGTATTCTTTCTGCCCATAGAGTTCCCTGAAACATCAAAAGAGTACAACGTCGTATATATTTGAAACAAGCAACAATATATGATGATTGCTACAAAAGAATGATTAACTTACATTATCTAGGGGGAAAAGAAGACAAGTAACATTGAAATTTATTGAAAGAAATGACTAAGGAAAAAGTCAGTTTTCACTACAAAGTGGGTTTTTACTTGTGTGACATTATTTTTTATAACCATTATGCAGAGAGTGCCTCCCGTTCAGAGCATAAAATTAATTCATTTTATTAGCAGATGCTTATCATAGAACTGGTAATTTAACCACTTCCAAACAGAATTAGACCAAGCTATCCAGGCCAAATCAAACTTAAGCTCGGGTTTCTCCTCAGTGAAGAACGAGGTAAAGAAATTCAATTTTGAGACCCCATTCCGAAAACTACCATTTGTAAACGTCAATTCAAATTTATTGAAAACTTTCTTGAAAAATGCCTCGTTAGAACTTTAGTTAACAAAGATATTATCACGGATAGGGTTGCTTACAGATCCAATGTTGTAATTTGAGATTGATAAATATAGAGAAAATTATATATTGAAATTAATCCCTTGTGTTAAATACACACATAGGGTTCTCTATTTATAATAGAAGAAATATGGGCTAAGTTCAAATACAAATGAATATGTAAGAATAAAATAAGAACAATGTTTCCCTAATAAACATATAGGGACTATATTTCCTTAATTAACATAAACACAATATAAACTAAATATAATATCTCTAACAGAGATAATATCTTTAGAATCTTTCTGATTAAAGGAAATAAATACATAATCTTTTATTTTATTTTATTTTTTCTAGTTTTTCTAGTTTTTCTAGTCTTTTTAGTTTTCTTATTTTTTTTTAGGAGAATTAGATTATTACAAATAAAGGGTATCAGAATGTATTCTTCATTATTGAGAATAACAAAATAAGTCTTATTTTCTACTTGGTATCGAGAGTTTCCGATCTTGGAACTCCGTTCTGCTGCAAAGTCACACCGCCACCGCTGTTCGACCACCACGGCTATCGTCATCGCTGGTTGGGGTCGTTGATAGGGCAAAAAGGTGCGCCCAACACCGGCGACCATAAACACCACTACACAGTCGCGCCGCTACCACTGTCTTCGGTTGGGGTCGTTGATAGAGCAGAAAGGTGCGCCCAACTCCGACGACCACAACGCCGAAAATCGCTCCGTGAGAGGAGCCGCCACGTGCCGTCATGCACCTCCACCGTTGTCGGCGCGTGTAACCCACGCGTCCACCTCCGACGAGACCCACTCACTGCCGCTGCCACAGAAAGGGTTGCCGGAGACTCCTGAGTCTGTTCCTAGGGTCGGTGACGACCCATTTGGCCTATATTTGAGTAGATATGAATTTTAAGTTCGGATCTTTTTTCCTTAGTGTGACCCACTCGCCGCCGCCGCCACCATAAACAGAGTCGCCAGAGCCTCCTGAGTCTGTTCCTAGGGTCGGTGACGACCCATTTGGCCTATATTTGAGTAGATATGAATTTTAAGTTCGGATCTTTTTTCCTTAGTGTGACCCACTCGCCGCCGCCGCCACCATAAACAGAGTCGCCAGAGCCTCCTGAGTCTGTTCCTAGGGTTTGTGACGACCCGTTTGACCTTTTCTTGAGTAGATCTGAGCTTTTAAGTTTTGCTCCTTTTTTCTCGGTGTGACCCATACGCCGTCTTCGTCTTGGAGACTGCTGGTTGCGTTCTATGGGATGTCTGAAGTAAAAATTATTCCTTTGAAAGCAATGGATGAATCAATGAGTAAGCCCTCTAAATCATGTACTCTGTCCATAAAAGGTAAGATTTGCCTCAATACTGTTGATCATGTGTCTCAAGGTATTTGGATCCTTCATTCGGGTGCAACTGATCATATGACACCTTTTAGTGTGTCCTTCGACTCATATTGTAAAAGAAATAAAGAACAACTTATTACAGTTGCGAATGGTCAGGGTATACCTATATGCGGCTCTGGGAATATAATTTTGGACTCATCTATGGTAATGAAGGATGTTTTACATGTTCCTCAATTAGCTAATAGTCTTATCTCTGTGCAAAAACTCACAAAGAATTTAAATTATGTGCCATACTCTTCCTTTGATTCAAAGCTTGCATTCCTTTGATTCTCTCACTGCCTCCATACTCTTCCTTCAAAAACTTCCCAGTTTTATGTGCCATTTTCAACGTCATAATTATGTTGAAAATGAATGGAGATACAGTTGTGAACAAAATTGATTTGGCTTTGGACTTTCAAAGCCTGTTTTCTTTGTGATTTTTCATTTGAGCAACCGTAGGATTATTTGGCAAGAGAGCCACTTCGTAGTCCTATTATACCGCTTCCCATACATCGTTAGCATCAAGATATGCTTCCATTTTGACGGCCCACATTTGATAGTTTAGTCCATCAAATATAGGCACAGAAATGGTAGTAAAGGATGTTTCAGATTCCATCTTATCTGTGGTGGCTATTTGGTGGTTGTAAGTGTTTGTGGGTTATATCACAGATCCCGAAAGATCCTTTTTACTCTGATACCAATTGTTGGGTTTTAAAGTATAAGAGACAAAAGAATAAAAGGAAAACTGATATCTTTTATTGAGCATAAACAGTAAATATTTATACTACAGAATTTGTAACCAACGTTGAGAAATATCTGCTAAACTTATTAATTAAATAATGCATAAAATCCTCCTAAGGAATAGGATAGGAATATATTTTTATTTAACTAATTTAACTATTTCAACCACATGCTGTTTGAATCACAAAATTCCAATGCCAAGCCCAAAAGAGTCATTGCCAAGCCAAAGAAATGGACTAACTGTATCTCTCTTTTTTTACCTATCCTTTCGCAAGTTCCCACTAAGCCAGTGACTAATCTTGCTCCTAGTACCATGGGTCCAATGAGTTTGTTAGTCTATGACTCAACATGCTCTAGAGCGAATTTTCAAAATATAGGTTTTCTCCCATTCTTTATATCCGGATCCATTCTATATATTCCTTCTCCTAAATCGTCTAAGAGGGCTTAAATCTTCTAAGGAGGCTCTTTGTCCTCTATCCTCGAATTCCGAGAATCATTTCCCTGTCAATCCTAACAAAGATTAATCCTGACAATTTTTATCACACCTCATGTTTATGTTTATCCTATAATCAATGATGTGATGACATCTTAAAAGGTTGACTTTAAACTTCTCTTGACCTTACAAGCTAATATTGTGATGTTAAAAAAGGTAAGATAAATGATAGTGGTATGTTATTTTTATTGGTCATATGAGGCTGTCTCCTGATATTTATGCACCAACAATCTGCTTCCACTTTGCCCAGCAGCCAACAACTAATTCTGTGGAGGAGGATTTTAACTGAATATTGGTGAGGCCTTACGTCCTTAAAATTTTGATTTTTTCTCTTTTTATTTAGCATGTTCAAGGGCTTTTGGCCAAACAAAAAGAGTAGGTTTTATGCGAAGATGTTGAGTTTGAACAGATTTTCAAATATTTTCATGGCCTCTTTGTCATTTTCTTATTTTGGATTTTCTATGCCGAAGGTTACTTCTTCTCGTCTTTATCCTCCTCCATTAGTTATAGAATATTTCCAACATGACAAGCAAAAAGAAAAACATGTACAATTTTAAATTACTATTGTGGCGAATGCAAGACAAAAACTATACGAACAGAAGGAAATTTGTAACCACTACTACTATTATTATAATTATTATCTTGCTCACAAAGAAGACCTAAAATGTCATATGAGGGCAAGGAAAGTGGCCTACAGAGAAAGCAAAGTGGTCATACTAGGATCCAATCCTAAAATCAAGTAGGTAATATTTCCATTATACCCAAAAAAATATCCATGTTAATATGCACCTATCATTGCAAGGAAAACTGGGTAAATGCTATCCACACCCTAAATTGGATACAAAGGAAATTGACCATAACATTACTATTTTCTAACTTCTAGGAAACAGAGAGGACATAAAAATGTCAGGTGAGGACAGGAAGGGAGGCTAAAAGAGAAAGCATTGATTCATTTGGATCCTTATTTAGTAATCACATAATCAAGTAATCTAATCTCTAAAGAATCTGGGAAGCATTGATTCATTTGTTATTTGTATACAAATGATGAGTGTATGTGACAACTGATTATACTGATCTATAGTCACATACTGAAAACATGAAGGCAGGTATAAACTTACGCTAGATCAGCTGTGGACTCTGATTTGATCACAGCCTTCCCTTCAGCCAGTTCTAGGCAAGAATAATGTATTATCATTTCCTTTACTGTATGCTTGGTGCTTTTTATATCATTATCCCATAAGATGCACTGATATCAAAAGTAAAGAACAATAACATTAGTAGTTAGTACCATGACATCCAGAAGCCCAACCCAACACCCTCCACCAATATAAGCATTGGAAATATAGAAGAAGGAACGAAAGAAGAAAAATATCTGTCTGGATTTGGAAACTGCATATTTATAAGGTTACCACCCATCTCTAGGTAAAATGTAAAGGTCCTAAAAAGTATTGTAGTTAGTTAAAGTAGAACAAACAAAAAAATTACCTTCCTAATGTATTCCCTTTTTACATCTTCATAAGAGACTTTACCTTCAGGCAAAAATATTGATGCATTCCAAAGTGCACCTCTGGCAACCATCACCGATGCGGCACCTTACGTTACACACCAATGTTAATTAGAAATTAAACATGAAAAAATATTGAATGAATAGCAACTAAGCTAGTCCATCATGATAGGAAAAAATAGTACAGATTTCATTGCATATTTGCTATTTGATCAAAAAGTAATGAAGATAAAAAATAAATTCCCATCATACATGATAAAAACCAATGAATTTCCTATCATTATATTCAATCCAAATGCATACATGAGCCTCGTCAGTTATTTTTGTGGATCCATGAGTGACATCCAGCAGCAACCTGATATACCCTGGTTAGTCCCCTCAATGTTACTTTTGAAACCTGTTTTTCAAAAGTTTCTACAGGCTGCCTTAGAGCTGTTATAGTTTTCTTTCCCCTTTAGTCTCTAGTCTTTATTGTCAACGTGTTGTCATATGGAGGAAAAAAACCACTTGAAGCTATCTCCAAGAGGGGAGCATTCAAGTTACCATAAATGTGAATACAACGATTATGTGGATGCATTTTGGGAGTCGGAAGTATTTCATAGATATCTTTTAGTATGGTATCTGTCAAGAACAAGTGTAAGAAGGAATCTTCTGTGTCTAAGCCCATTACTTGGTCCAATATGAAGGCTCGTAACAAATGATTACCAATATCATGATGTGTACACTTGATTCAAGGTCTCTTTCGGAAGGCAAAGCCTATGCGTACACCCAATCCTTCCTGAAGAACTGAAGGTCCTAGGATTAGGACACAAAGAAGTATGAAATTTATGATCACCACAGGAAGAAATTAGTTTAGCTTTGGTCCATCTCAGTGTCCAAGATAATGAATTAAAACTTCTGGAGAACTCATTAACAAGGACAACGATTAGGTTGCAACATAATAATATACAGACAACATAACTCAGGTTCCTAAAGTTTATGATAAAAATCAGCTGCATTCAGAGTTTTTTTCCCTGCACACTATCTACAATCTACCATTCTAACAAAACATTACTGAAAAATCAGAACAATTCCTGGAGAATTCTTTTCAGCTTACCTGTGGCTGATTTAATGCGTTCAAAATCATCATACTCAAAAACATCACCATTTGCTATCACTGGAATAGATAATGCTGACACAACATCAGCTATTTCATTCCACTTAGCAGGATCTCTGGGCCTATCTGTGACCTTTCTGTAAATATATAAAAAAGGAAAAAAGTGAGCGCATATTAAGAACCTAAAGATCAATTTTAATGATCAACTGAAATTAGAAATAAAATTGAGAAAGAGTTCTGTTAGGATGTGGAGAGTGTACGAGAGACGCAAGACAAGAAAAACCACTTAACTGTGTTTGTTAGATATTGTGTTTATTTCATTTACATGTTCATTTGTATTTGGGCTTAGCCCACACTCTTATTATTACAAATACATTATCCTATGTGTATACAAAGACACATAAGGGAGATTTCCCCTCATCTCTTTTACTATTTCATATGGTATCGAGAGCTTAGGTTCTATTCCAGTCGTCTCCGGTGCTCATCTCTGTCGCAACCGCCGTCGTAGCCGCCGTCGCCGCCACCGTCGCCGCCACCGTCGCCGCCACTGTCGCTGGAGTTTCAGAATCGACCGGTGACCACTCCATCTGGATCGTCTCGGCCGGGCGACCACCGTGGTCCAAAGATCGCGGTGATCGGAGCTCTCACGCGCCTCCACGCGCCGCCGCAAAGCTCGCAGATCTGCCACTTCCCGCCGCGCGTGTCGGCGCGTCGCCGGAGGGTTCCGCCGCCGACCAGCACTGTCGTGATCGCCTCCTCGGCCTCTTTCCGGATCTGTTGTCGGTGCATCAATCGGAGCACTTTGGTTTTTTAGGGTTTCTCCCTCTCCATGGAGTCTTCTTCGTCAACAACCACCTCCTCTGCTGGTGNCTTCTCGTCTGATTCCCNAATATATACTAATTTTGTGAATGTTCACTTGTCCATTGACAAGTTAGATGNAACCAATTATGCAANATGGGCATCCGACATCAAACTTTGGTTGAAAAGTCAGGGGTATCTAGATCTCCTCACTAATAATGTGACTAGTGTTACCCGCTGGATGAAAATTGATGCCCAATTATGCATCGTCATGAAGTCCACCATTCACTCCTCTTTGAAGCAAATGTTTCGATCCTATGAAACATGTTCAGAAGTATGGGCACAAGCAAAGCTATTATATACAAATGACACCCAGCGTCTTTATGGTGTCTGTCAGGACCTATTGACTGTTATTAGTCCACGTAGTCCTGGTCCCATGGCGGAGTATTTGGGTAAAGTTCATGCCCTCCTGCATGACTTTAATGAGCTATTACC
>NW_014541980.1:25171-29687 GCF_000741045.1 Vigna radiata var. radiata | reverse complement strand
TGTGTTTTTGTCACCGTCATCCGCAATTCCTCCACCACCCGTCGATCAATGAAATTGTGGCTCGCACCACTATCAATTAAAATTAATACCTCTCTTTGTCCGATTTGTCCTCGTAACTTCATTGTCTTTGGTGTCGTCAGCCCGCCGGCGGACAGCGCCGACAACTCCATCGTCGCAAGGTTCGTCTCTGTCACTTCTTCGCCTTCGACCTCTTCCTCTTCCTCTACCACAATTAGCATTTTAAGACCCCTCTCTGGGCAGCGATGGTCGGGGCTAAAGGGTCCGCCGCATCTGAAACAACGAACATTCCGATCACCTCCGCCGCTGGTAGCCTGCCCCTTATTCCATCCTTGGGTCGCGTCTTTGTTACTAGACCCCACACTTTCCGCCGTTCCTCCTCGCACCGTCGCCTCTCGGTTTGGGTCAACTCGCGTCACCGAACCCAATGCCTTCCCCCAAGAATTTTGATTCTTGGATAACTACCCTCCTCCGGTCTTCGTGCACAATTTCTCCACATCCCTCGCCACTCGCATGGCGGTCATCAAATCCGGTGGGTCATGTGGCCGGACATGATCGCCCACCTCTTCCCTTAGACCGGACAGGAAATACCCCATGATTTGGTCCTCGGGTATCTGGGTCGTCTGCCCCACCAGAACTTCAAAGTCGCATATGTACTCCTCCACCGATCCCGACTGTCGTATGGTTGACAGCCTTTCATACACCGTTCCTCGTGTTCCTCCTCCAAAACGGATGCCCAGAGCTCTCTTCAACCCATCCCAAGAAAGGTTCTTGGTTTTCTCCCGCCAGAATCGGAACCAGCTTCCGGCGTAACCATCCATACTGATAAAGGCCAGTTCCAGTTTCTCCTCCTCTGCCACCTTCTGTACTTCGAAAAATTTCTCCGCTCTGCCTATCCATACCCAAGGTTCGCCCCCCTCAAAGACAGGTAATTCGACTCGCTTCCTCCATTGGCTCATACCCCCTTGGTTACCGTCTCCACTTCTTCCCCCTCCGCCGCTTGGAACACCACCATTATCGTTCACCGACGACTCACTCTCCCTCTGTTGCTTCCCGTGGTTATTGTGTTGACGTTCTCCAAGCGCCTTCAAGATTGCCTGGACGTCCTGGCGTATCGCCGCCGTCTCTTGTCGCAACGCCCCCGTATCAGCTTTCGTCTCGGCAATTGCCACTTCGACCGCCTCTAAGTGCCCTTCGACTACCACCATTCTTCCCTCCATCTCTACGTGCGATAACACTCCGATTGGGGATCCGGCAGGTCGGACCAAATGTTAGGTTCCAGACTTGCGAACCTAATAGCAACTCTCACCTTCACTCCAAGAAACACAGAAAGATTGGAAGAAATCAATTGTATTCACAGTAACAGGTTTGTACAGACAGAACTCAGAGGCATAACCCTCTTCAACAGGTAAGGACCCGTTAACAATCTAAACAATCAACAACCCATATCCCTTCTAACCAGCCAGTATTTATACAATCTTACACGCTCCCCCCCTTAATTGTCCTAGACAGTTAGTTTGTTATATTCAGTTACACTTATTCCTTCTCTCATACACTAACCACCTTTTCTTATTCCTATCATATTCCCTGTAGGAGCTGTTACAACAATAGGACAACTTTTGCTGCAGTTTCCATTCAATTACTGCACCTAAATATCAAGTTTCAATGTACTAACATAATATCCCCTGGGATTTGGTTTTTGATTGAGCATAGTGACATCAGACAATTCATCACAAGTAGATCAAGCCTTACGCTGTTGCATTCTCTCCCAATAAGATACTTTGAATGTCCTCTGACAAAAACTTGTCATGATGGTTTGGCCTACATATCCTAATTGTATGAAAACAATGAAACAAGCCTTTTCCGTTCTTCAATTAAACATTGTATATCATCCCAAGCCCAGATTAAAGACAAAATTTGTATAAATAGTCAGTGCACAACATAAAACGGTATAAGGTAGACGAATGATAGAATTGTGATAGATCCTAATAACAATAATTGTCTATTTAACCATCTAATAAGTTAATTGAAACAAGAAATACTGTCTTTTGAAAGCAAAACACAAATATTAGTTTACACTAGAGAAAGAAAGTCCCAGGGAAAAGTTTTAAGAATTAGAGATTACCGTCCATGGACTGCAAGAGCAGAAACACCAGTTTTCTCAATTCTTCTGGCCAATTCCACAGTGTCATGTGGTGATTTTAAGAGTCGGATCTTACAAGTTACGGGTGTGTTCAAATTCCTCCTTAATGTTGTTAAGATCTGGTATTTTAAAGAGAAAAGATTCAAACATGTTAAAGAAGCACAATCAGAAATACAACAGATTATAAAGACTTACATCATGAATAAGCTCTGGTTTGGACAGCAGAGCAGCACCCATCCCACCACTCACAGAAAATGACTTCGGGCAACCCATGTTAATATCTATGGCAGCGACATCATTACACCTGTAGCCAGTCATAGCATATAAAAATTAAAAAAATAAACACTTAAATAAATTGCTTCTTCAGTGCAGAAAAGCTACATGTAATGATCCTGTACAGCAACTTCGGTTCACATAAGAAAGCATACATACTTCAAAACAGAATATTAAATCTGTTAGTGGGTCTATATATTTGGAATTGGGAGATAAAAAGATCTTCCAGCAAATCGTTACTATGTCTAAGACACCAACATTTTAATCTATATCTGAATAGGTTTTCACTTTTCAGTCTTATATATACTAAGATCAATAAAAAAAATAAAAAATAAAATAAAAAAACATTAAGAACCAACCACAACAATATCAGCCAAGCCACATCTCACTCACTGGACGTGTTTTTTCCTACAGGACATAACTGACCCCATTGGGATATCAATCAATAAAAAGTATGTACAGCGCACAACTATTTCATACAGAGAAGTAAAAGCAAAACGGGTATATCAACTTCAGCGTAAAGAGGGAACCGAAATACACAATTAACTTACACTAACTGAGCAGCAGTTAGGGCTCTCACAGCATCGGATGTGCCTATTTGAAATACAACCCTATCCTTTTCTTCATTGCAGGTTCTAAAAACAACACTATCTGTTCCCTTCTCCACAAAATCAGTGCATCCAATGAGTTCTGACAAAGAATTATGAAAAAAAAAATATGTTTCTTAGTATATTCAATCTAAATAAGAAAAACCACAGGCAGATGAATGATTAGCTATCTCTCCAACAGTTCCAATAAAAATCTTAGCGGTTGACATCTTGCCACCGTAAAAAATAAATAAGCATTGACATTCATCACCACTATTTCATTTCATTATGCGCATGTATACAACAGTAGAACCGAATTCTAGCACAGTTTATTCATCTAAAACTGGGCCAAGTAGAAAATAGTATAAAAGCTGTATAGGGTGCAATTGAGAGACAGAAAAAAGCGTAGTTGTGTACCGTTGATTCGACGCTCGCACTTGAGCATCTTATGATCAATGATTTCCTCACCGTAAGTGATATCTGCACCATATTGAGCAGCTAGTAATCTAAATGGGAGAGTGCCCTACCAAACAAAGTTAGAAAACAAAAAAAAAGGTAGATATAACGATATGAATGTTGCGGTTTGGTTTGGAAGTTGAAAATGGTAGTTTAGAAAGAATGAAAAGGAAGTTGAACTCACAACGCGAACCATGGGAGCGAGAACGAGTTTGTTGCGGTAGTCCATAATTGTAGGGTTGACGAATGCCGAGTTCCCAATTTGCCCGGATCTATTCGGCGAGAGTGGCGAGAGTGGCGAGAATAGATAAAGGATTGAAGATGCAAAATCTAAGAGTTCAAATACAATTTTCTTTTGTTTTGAGTCAAAACGAGTCCCGGTTTTTCTATGCTACCACAGAAAACGCGGTTTAAAACACCCTATAATATGATAATTTAATTAAAGATAATCAGTTATTTCAGTTAATTGGTTTTCCTCATAAATTAAAAAAAAAAAATTAAAAAAATTAAAAGTTAAAAAAAAAATATTCGAACAAATTGGCATACCAAAAGAATAGTTATTTGGATTAATTGAAATCAGCCGTTCTTAAATTTTTGTAGCAGAAAAAAATCGTTCTATTAATATCATTCATTGTTGGTATTTAATAATGATAACTATTATATTCTCTTAGCAAATAAATAAAATAAACTTAAATAGTTAATTAATCACTTTTATTAGTTTTTAGTAATACATATTGTTTCGTAGATATTTTATAGGACCGAGACACTAATCTTTTTTGACGTGTCTTCCTTGCTTGCGAACGCCTAAGTAGTTTGAGCAGCTCACCTTCCTTCAACTTTAACGCTCGGTTGCCTTTGGGCTGAGCCGCTCGATAGACTTCTTAACTAGAAAGGGGAGGTACCTGCAAAAGGCACTCTGATGCTCAAGTTAAGAGCGGTTTTGAGAATTGTGTATCACAATTGTATGTTTGAGTTGGATCAAATGTTAGTAGGATGTAGTTGAGTGTGAGTAGAATGTGAATGGAGTATGATTGGAAGA
>NW_014541980.1:5049-23610 GCF_000741045.1 Vigna radiata var. radiata | reverse complement strand
GTCCGTGTTGAACATCACCGCTCGGTTTAGGACGAGAGTGGGTCCGTGTAGAACCTCACCGCTCAATTTATGACCAAGGGTTGCGTTCCCTGGGTTTTTGTGGACGAGAATGCGTGCTCTTGTCATCTGCACTGTGAGGCCGAATGACATTGTATTTGGGAGGCAAAATGGCCGAACATATGTTATTGAAGGAACTGCCTAGCTTTATTCATACCAAAAGTGTAAACACTTAAGTCATGTCAAAACAATTTAATTGAAATAAACATAATATCAAAATCCAACTACTGTAAACTTAAGATGTGTCGCATTCCAAGTGTTAGGAAGGACTTTTCATTATATCTTCTAGTCGATACGCCCCCGGATTATACTGTCAAAGTTACGGCTACGGCTTCGCTTATGTTTTCACTCCTACTTCCTATGCTGTCGTTCGGTGTTTCTTTGTGGAGACCTTGACGAACTTCTTGTCCACGATCGATCCTTCTTCACATACTTACGGAGATAGCCCGCACGAATGAGCTCTTCGATTTTATCTTTGAGTGTTACACACTCTTCAGTAGTATGTCCCAGGTTTTGATGGTATTGGCAATGCTTTCCTCTATCAGCATTTTTAGGTGAATGAGGCTTTCTGATCGAGAGAAGTTCCATGCTCAGGGCTTCCTCAGGGTTTTTTGCCCTGGGTGCATTAATAGCGGTGTAATGATCAAACTTAAGCATGCGGGGGAAGTCCTTTGATCAAGAGCCTCCTCCCTTGTCGCAACTGCTGAACGTTTGGTTGTTGTCCTTTCTCTTTCCGCCTATATCAGCTTCTCGTTGTTGCTTTCTTTGTGAGATTTGCATATCCTTCATTCGAATGAACTTAGTCATTCTTTCCTGAAGTTCCTCCATCGAATTGAGTTGTTTGGCATATAGGTATTCTGAGACGTAGCCCGGTCTCAAGCAATTAGGCAGATTGTTGATGATGAATGTATGATTGACACCCTTCACTCGTTTCGCTGCCTCGTTGTATCTCTGCATGAATGCTCTAAGTGTCTCGTCCTTTTCTTGTTTGAGGTTAACAAGTTTCGTCGAGGTCACCTCCTGCCTTCGGTTGATCGCATATTGTTTTCTGAACAAGGTGGTGACAGTGTGAAAGCAGTCTACTGAATTAGGGGGAAGGGTATAGTACCATTCTAGTGCTTCACCCTTCAAAGATAGGGAAAAAGCCCTACATTTGACTGGATCACTTCTGGAGTAGAAAGCCATAGATTCCATGAAGTTTCTGATGTGGTGTTCCGGGTCTGAGGTGCCATCGAACCTTTCTATTGGTGGCGGAGGTCGGTCGGGCATCGGAGCTTGCATAACAACTTCTGTGAACGGCAACAGGTTGGGGGGCCAAACGGTTTGTGAAGGCGTTGGTTAAGTGTGAACGCTGGGTTCCCTGTTGTGACTCCCCTGATTATTGTTCCTGTTGGAAGCGGACGTTTCTTGTGGAGGAGGTGGAGGGATCGTCCTCTTAGAGTGGCAATCTCCTCCGCTTGCTTCTGTTGTAATTCTTGTTACTGGCATATAGTCTGGGCTTGCTCCTCCAACATGCCGCCTGGGCCACCATTTGCGCCACCTGTGATTCTAACTAGGCCTACAACTCTCTGATCATGTCTCTAGAGTTATTGTTGTCCATGTTCCTTGTGGTCATCATTGGGAGTCTTCAAGTCTCTGGCCCACGGTGGGCGCCAAAATGTTTCGGTAGATATTTTGTGGGACCGAGACACTAACCTTTTCTGACGTGTCCTCCTTGCTTGCGAACGCCTGGGTAGTGCTCACCTTCCTTCAACTTTAACCGCTCGGTTGCCTTTGGTCTAGGCCACTCGGTAGACTTCTTGACCAGAAGGGGGGAGGTACCTGCAAAAGGCACTCCGACGCTCAAGTTAGGAGCGGTTTTGGGAATTGTGTATCACAATTGTATGTTTGAGTTGGATCAAATGTTAGTAGGATGTAGTTGAGTGTGAGTAGAATGTGAATGGAGTATGATTGGAAGATGATTAGAAGGTACCTGCCTTGTGGCCCTGATTCTCTAATTATAATTTGTCTCATGGACCTTAAACTGATATAAGCCCAATAAAATACAAACAGAATAAAATATAAACAAAATATACTCTAAACATACTTACCTGAAAATCTGGTTAGTTGCTAACTATCTTTAAATATATATTCTTGATTATCCTTGATTATTTTATCTACTGCTTATTAATATTTTTAATAAGATATTCTTGATTATCCTTTGATTATTTTATATCTTTAATAAGATATATCGTAACCGCTCAACCCTGATATCATATTGTACACATATTTTATTTTATTAACATGAAGAATAAACTTAAGACGATATTTTAGTCTATAAAAACATCTAGCATGATGATGTCATGCACAAAATACTATAATTTATACTTCCAACAATAATTAAAGAAAACTCTTCTTTTATAATCTAAGAAAATATTTTAATTAAAAATATATATTCCATTAGCCAATCAAAATAATAATATTAGTTTTATATATATATATATATATATATATATATATATATATATATATATATATATATATATATATATATATTTGAGATCATCATGGATTAAATAAAAAGAGAAATCAAGCATATCTAACATAAGTTAAAATGTAAGACAAACTATCGAACTAGATAAAAAAGGTAATTATCGAGGGCAAAAGTTCATAAATTTACTATATAACATTATTCATAAAGTAAATAATTATGTATTTTTAATGTAGTATTTATTATTGTTGATACACATATCTGATTTAAGTTTTTAAGTGTATTTTGTAGACACATTCCCCATATCATATTAAAATACCTAAGTGTATTTTGTAGATACATTCCCCATATGAGATTAAACAACATATAAATATGTACATATCTTAAAACGAAAGCTAAAGAAGGCAGAGAAAGACTTACTGTGAAGTTTTTGTAGTGTGATTTCGGATTTGTAAGAACATTTGGTCGTGGCTAAATAATACATTTTCTTCACATACTAAGACTCTCACTTAGTTCATATTGAATTTAGGAACTAGTGTATATCATATATAATCGATATCATCTCAGTAGATAAAGTGACATCATGTGATAAGACTGTATTTTAGTCTATAAAAACATCTAACATGATGATGTCATGCACGAAATACTATAATTTATACTTCCGACAATAATTAAAGAAAACTCTTCTTTTATAATATAAGAAAATATTTTAATTAAAAAATATATATTCCATTAGCCAATCAAAATAATAATATTAGTTTTAACATAGAACAATTTTATTTATATATATATATATATATATATATATATATATAATTAATTAATTAATTGAGATCATCATGGATTAGATAAAAAGAGAAATCAAGCATATCTAACATAAGTTAAGATGTAAGACGAATTACCGAACCAAATAAAAAGGTAATTATCGAGGCAAAAGTTCATAAATTTACTATATAACATTATTCATAAAGTAAATAATTATGCATTTTTAATATAGTATTTATTATTGTTGATACACATATCTGATTTAAGTTTTTAAGTGTATTTTGTAGACACATCACTAGTGCAGTTAGGGAAAACGACATCGGTTCTTTTTGCCTTTTGGCACCGGTTTTTGAACCGAGACATATGCAGACGAGGTAAAAAGTCCATCATTTTTTGCCTCGGTTGTGAACCGAGACAAAAAATTGTGAGATTTTGCCTCGGTTCACTGATAACCGATACAGTAAGATATTTGGTTTTATTATTTTATTTTTTTCAAAGGACTTTTGGCCTCGGTTCAGGAACCGAGGCAATATCTCCCAATACAAATTAAATTAAGATCATGGAGCAGCTTGCATATCTTTCAATTCCAGTACAGTACACTCCGAAAGTCATCTTCTTTCAATTCCAGGACACTCATTAGCCTCTCATTCAATGAGTCACCTAATCACTAAATTATAAAATTTTAACATGCTTATTTCAATCATAAATTTAAGAGTCAAAATTGAAATACAGTGTCTTCTTAGTGTCAACTGAAGCAAAAGATACAAAATAATAAAACTCGAAATTTACAAGACAAACATGAAGAGGACATTGTTATATCATCATTTGTTGCTGATAGAACAAACTTGATCGATGATAGGTTCCTCAGCCTTGTATATACATTCTCCCTATTCATCTTTCACAGCCTTAGATAACTTATTGTTGTGAGCACCCAATTCACTACCAACTGGGACATCAAACACACACTATGTTCATCTACTTGCCATGCAACAACAATCCCTGCACTCTGTATTCCTTTAAACAAACCACAGTACCTGTATACATATTTACATAACTCATTCACTACGTCTTTTCATTCATCAAGTGCTAGAAACTAAGGCACATAAAAGAATTAAGCACTATTTGATGATGGATTTTGTTCAAGAAGAAATTGACATGAAATTGAAAATTGAAACAAAAAAAAAGCAATGCCAAAATAATCACAGATGCATGTAAGAAGATAAAAGAAAAGCACTACTGATCATTGATTTTCACACCAGACAACTGAAATTGTTTATCCTATCTCTGGAACGAGTTATGGTTTTTCAAAGTGAGAGAATAATTAAAAGTAATAGTTGATTAAACTATTATAATGCACTTTTTGGTTTTTGACATATATACTTCCTTTAATGTTTAAACAAGGAAAGTGGTATATTCATAAGATGTGTAATTATAAGAAGAGTGTAGATACCTGAGAGATTATGAGCTTCAAGCTTGGACATTTATTGGTAGCTTTATCGCCTTGTTCAGAACAGAAACCTTGTCCATCTACACACATTTTTACAAATTAGAAGTTTCTTACATCCATTTTTGGACTTCATGCAAAGCAAAATCATCTTTGCACCCATTCAACAATCTACATCAGTTCAATAATACATGTAAAAATAGACAGAACAGATTGGAAAAAAGAAGAAGTTGATTCGTAGTATTTGATGGCTTAACTAGTCTTCCTAATTAAATATATGTAATAAAATTCATCTTATAGTATTAGAAAAAAGTTAATTAAATGTATTACAAGCAAGGTATATAAATAACCGTAGAAAAAAAAAGCTAAAAAAATAATACATAACAAAGTCAATTACAAATACATAATTGTTACAATCAAATTTAGTTTCAGTTTATAGAAAATATCCTAATAATATTCTAATACCAAATTCGATCTTCAGATGCTAATAATATATTAAAACAAT
This sequence comes from Vigna radiata var. radiata, assembly GCF_000741045.1. Taxonomy (NCBI): domain Eukaryota; kingdom Viridiplantae; phylum Streptophyta; class Magnoliopsida; order Fabales; family Fabaceae; genus Vigna; species Vigna radiata. The sequence goes on along the minus strand of NW_014541980.1, from coordinate 18,369 downwards.
ATGAGAAATAGTGGTATATATATCCATGGTACTAAGAAGCAAAGGAAAAACCATATGAACTAACCTTTTTCAAGCCAAAAAATAAGAGCAGAAAGGGCAATGAACATTTTGGTGAGATTCTCTCTCCTTTTTCTCTCAGCCATTATGTGATCAAGTGTCTGAGAAGAGTTTATTTCCCTCTTAAGGGGTTTTCTGGTTTTTTCCTGAGTCTGATTTGAGTGTTCATCAAAATGTTGGCATGTTTTCTTACCAAAAATTGGCACTGAAGTGAAATTCTCAAACGACAGAACACAAGACTTTTCTGGCAAAGCATTGGAGTTGTACCTGAGCTGATTAGCAAGTGCACCACCCCAAATTGCAGTCCCAAGAACACCAACCACCACAACTCCCAACAACCCCTCACCCTTCTCCTCTCAAATTCAGCAGATAACCAATCCCAACAGAACCGAGCATCTGAGCCCCCCAATAGAACACACTGTTGAACCCTCTAGCCCCATTCACATCATTGAACTGGTAAGGGTAAAAGAAGTTGCTGGACCAAGCTGCGGGAACCATAAGAAGCACCTTCCAATTGGAAAAAATCTTGCGAATTTCCACACACTCGGTGGACACATTGGAGTACACCCTTCTTAGAACCATCTTGGATCGTCCTCCTCCATTCGAAGACCCAAAACCCCTCTTCACAAAGGCATCACCTCCACCTGTCTCCTTGGCCCCTTTAGGTTTCTCCACATTCCCATCCCCCCTTCATTGGACACCGACAAAGACAAAGGTTGCAGAACAAGCCTTGGTCTCCCTCCACCAGCACCAACACTCTCGTTACTAACGTTGGATTCACCCTTCTTCTTGTTCCAGTCATTTGAATTAACGCCGCCACTGGAGCCAAACCCAATAACCTTCCTCTCTCTCTCAAACCCTCCACCGTTGGAGGCGAATTGCCGCTCCGACGACACAAAACTCTTTTTCGAAACCCAACTCTCCGATTCGTTAGGGCGCGGATGCGAATTGAAGAACCCTCCTCTCAAACCCTCCCGAAGGTTTCTTTGCCGTCCCCCAATTATCAGTTTCGTCAGCGCGAGAAGGGGGAAGCTCGCGAATTGAAACCCTAGCCCCAAAGGAACTGTTTCTCCTAGGCTCGTCAGAAACCCTAGATGAACCCCAACGGGAATTCAACGAGCCACCAAACTTGGACAGCACTTCGTCGGAGACAATGGAGGCACCGGTGGTGGACGAACTGTGGCGGCACGGCGGTGGACGCAGTGAGCAACCCGTGAGAAAAACCAGACCGCGAAGTGGAGATTTCTTTGCACGAGAGAAATGGAGGACGCGAAGACTATACGTTTGGTGATGGAGGTTCGCCTAGTGGCGGTGGAGATCAGCCTAGTGGCGGTGGAGGTCGCAGGGGAAGAAGGTGGAGGTCGCAGGGGAAGAAGAATAGAGATGAGGCATGCTAGGAGAAGAAGATATTTACTCTTAAGAGTTATTAACTCGGTTCAACAAATAAGCGAGACATTAAGAAGATCACTAACTCGGTTGATAGGTTAACCGATGCCTAAAGAGTTAAAAATATAAATTTAAAATAACTTATAAGCCTCGGTTAGAAGCTAAACCGAAATAATATATTATTACACAGAATTTATGCTTCGGTTTCGTAAATAACCGAAACAGTAGAGTGTATAGGTCTCAGTTTCTAATGGACCGAGGCGTATAAGTTTGGTTTAATTACAAAAATGTCGCCGTGTTTTAATATGTTTCGGTTTTGTAAAAACCGAGGCATATTAGGCACGTTAAAAGACTGTTTTTTTACTAGTGCATTCTCCATATCAGATTAAACAATATAAGTGTATTTTGTAGATACATTCCCCATATTAGACTAAACAACATATAAATATGTACATATCTTAAAGCGAAAGCTAAAGAGGGCAGAGAAAGACTTATTGTGAAGTTTTTGTAGTGTGATTTCGGGTTTGTAAGAACATTTTGTCGTGGCTAAATAATACATTTTCTTTACATACTAAGACTCTCACTTAGTTCATATTGAATTTAGGAACTAGTGTATATCATATATAACCGATATCATCTCAGACTAGATAAAGTGACATCATGTGATAAGATTGTCTTAGCCAAAACTATCAAGAATCAAGCATAATCAACAAATATTAAGGGGTAAGACAAATTAGTGGAACCCTAACACTACAAAAAAACTATTATGTAGTGGAGGTTATTTTGGGAGGTTTTAAAAAACTCCCACAAACTGACATGATTTAAAAGGATTTTAGTGATTTGTTTGAGTGCTGATAATATAAGGGGTTTAAATTCTTTTTAGGAGAGGTTTATATCTTATATAAATTATAATTATTTTTTCTTTTTACTTTTTTCTTTTCTTTAATACTTTTCGTCTTCCTCCAAGATTTTACACTCTCTAAAACTCCCCCCAAATCAAATCCTAAAAGAACTTTTGCCCTAGATTAAATCGCCAAACCCTAAAACCAGTTCATCATTCCAAAGTTTTGCAACCTGGACTTCCTCAACCTGCTTCATCTTTGCTGACATGCCTTCTCAACGAGGCGAGTTTAGCTGACAAGGTCGCCGACAGTAGCTACCTCTCCGGCTCCATCCCGGAATCCCCTGCCAATGCCACCGTCCTAATCCTTTTCCCCTTTGCGGGAGGGTGCGTCCTACTGCAAATGCACCGACAAGGATGATCGTTTCGACCGATCGGACAGGTACAACACGGTGTTCCCCGAGGGTGCTTCGTCACTCGCTTTTAACGTAAATCTATTCTCTATTCAATTGTCAGTGGATGCTGATTGAACTGTTTGTGAATGCTAAACTTATAGTTTCAGCTTGCCTCTACAAGTTGGAGTGGCTCTCTATCTTTTGTATACTCAAGTCATATTTGCATTTGTATCTGGATTAACAATAACCATTTTATTGATACCTGGTAGAAATATCACTTAGATTTTTTTTGACAATAATGTTATGAAACAGGTTGGCTTCTTTTATACAAAGAGGGGGGGGGTGAATTGGTTTTGATTCAAAATTAAAATCTTTTCGCAATCTTGGTATGAAAAATTCAAAGCTTTTGATCTTACCTTGAAATGCAAGTTATTGAAAATGTAATCCAGCGGAAAAATGCAGTTGACTACCTAGCAAATATAGTCGACTGGAAAGTAAAGAGTGTAGGGATAAGAAAATTCAAACATTGTGTTTATACTGGTTCGGCCAACAATGCCTACATCCAGTGTCCTTCCATCCCAGGAAGCAAATGCACTATAATGGTTGCGGTTTTTACAACAAGAAATTTATAGAAGCACCACTCAAAAATATAAATCTCTTCTCTAACCCAAAACCAAATATAGCTGCACACACAAAACCAGAATTGCAGCAATAATCCCCTCTCCTGCAATCTGCACCCACGTCGAACAATCATCAACGTGTCACCAGCACTCTTTACGGGATGCCAAGCCTATCACAACAGACTTCACAGGTTGCCAAGCCTTCAGTAAAAAACCAGCAGTCTTTCGAACGATGTCAAGCCTATTACGATCAACCCATAAGCACCTCTCTTTGCGGATATTGATCAAATAGTGAGAACGATGACTTCTCCTTTTGAATTTCTCTCAAGAAAGATCACCACCGTCTTCTTGGAGAATTCTTGGAGCTTCTAACGAATTCAATCTGAAACAAGAAAGTGAAAATGTTAAATCACAAAAGTCATAGAATAATTCGCGTTTGGTCTATTTATAGTATTTTGTTTCATCAGATTGATTCATAGTCGAATAGCCTACTAATGGAGTCGACTGTATTAAAACAATTATAACAGACAGTCATTAAAAAGGCTCCTCAGTTAACAGAATCAAGACTCATTTATTATAGTTGACCAAGTCATACAATTTTAACTAACTTTTGAAAATATAGCCGTTGGAGCTTGTAGGCTTAACAGAATTTCAAACAGAACAATAACACAGTCGAATATGCTCATCACAATGTCGACTGACACATGAAAACTCACTTTGAAATTCTTTTCATCTCAAAATCTCACACAGCACATGTTCACAAAATCTGTACAAAGATTTTAGCATAGTCGAATCCATCAACAATGTATTCGACTGGACTAGAACTTTGTCACAACACATATAAGTTCAAAAGGTGCTTGTGATCTTTTCTTTCAGAAATGTGTAATGATTAAAAACATTTTATGTCACATTTTAATACAAGTATGTTCCACAAATATAACACTCAATCAAGCATAGGAACATACAAAGTAATTCAATCAAAACATGTTCAATAGATATGACAAACATTACAGAATAAGAACATGTAATACTGGAACATATGCACTGTTATTAAGCATTGAGTTGTCATCATCAAAAACCAGTTTGATATAGAGTTTGTGTTGTCAACAATCTCAACAAATAAGCCTCACTTGTTATCTTACAACCTGCATTCGGTCCTTTTTCACCTGTTTGAGTTCATCAAAGCGAATATCAGTTAGAATGAATTTGCAAAGAAGTTAAAACTGTATCTATAAATATAATTGTTTCTTAAATCCAAACAGTAATTTTTTCTTAAATATTATCAATAACTTAATTTAGAGAAGTTTTTATTTTATCCTGTATCATTAACATTTAATTTGTTGTACTTTCAGGGATGTTTGTCTGCTATCTGTTTTGATTTAACATGTAAGTTAAGGCATCTCTAATATGAGATTTTTAAAGTATTGAAATGTTTTTTAATTTAAATAAACTGTTTCTTTTATAAGAAACAAATTTTATGGTGAAGAAATTGGTTGTGCTACGTAGATTATCTCCAATTGGGGATTTCTTTAAGAAATAGTTTTTCATCCTAAGAATTCAAAAGAAAAGCCTGTTGGGAATGCTAGAAGTCAAATGATTTTTATTTTGGACAATTTTTAAGAAAATTTTACTTGACCTTGAAGTTCATTAATCTATTTAAAAAATTAATGTTTTGGTTTATTACTCAATTTTAATCTTCAATGAATAAATGGATATCATAATTGATTGCAAGTACTACTAAGCAGATGATGAAGGAGAAAGATGAAAGGTAACCAGAAGTAAATTTTACTTTTTTCTTTGGGGCAATGGTGGATTGATATGATTCAAATATGTTGGTGCATATTTGCAATATTAAAATTTATGCTTTTCTTACAGGATTCGTAAGACATGAGAACTTTTGACTTATATTCGCACTTTGAAGATGTACGGATGGGAACTTCTTTTTTCTACTTGGTTGATGGATACAAGATCTTTGGAAGTCAAACACTTAGCTGTAAGAATTTATGTTATGATTTTATTTATTTCTAGATAAAATTGTAATTTTTTTCCAGAAATCCACTGAAGTAGTATTAAAGAATGGCAAACGAAAATTTTCTGCTTTCTTTCTTTTCTAATGTTTCATCCACTTTTATAGACTTGAAAGTATTGGATGTGTGGTGTGTTTTCTTTTGCGCTACAACACGAACACTCTTCTCTCTTTTCTCTTTTGGACTCTATGCACTGATGGGACATCAACTTGATGCTGCAATGCTATTTGAAAATTTATTTCACCTAATCTTACTGAGTATTTTTTCTTCTTTATTTTACACATAATTATTTCCTGTCAATGTTCAAAAATCTAATGCAGTAGAAAACCTTTATTGTAGGTTTTCAGTTGTCTTGCATTAATTGTTCAATTCCCATATTCCATAGTTTTTATGAAAGATTTGATTTGTACATGAATTGGGATGAATAGTTTCTTTTAATCTCACTGCATGCCATCATATCTTCCAAACGGTGTAGTAGGTTTCTTGCTTGTCCTGAAGATAAATTTAAAGTGGGAAACAAAAGTTCCTGTCCACCGTCATTCCTAAGTGAACAACCTGATTCTGTACAAGGTTTGAGTGTCTTTATCTAAGATGGATGTTGTACTTGGTGAAGTAGTGAGGAACTAGCATTAAATATGGTGTGGAATCGTATGACTCTAAGTGTGTCCCAGGGTTCCTTTATTGCAGTTATTGGAGAGGTTAGATCCTTGTTTGAATTTAATCAAGATGTCTTTATGTTAAGCCCCTGACAAGTGTACCAGATCGTTATCAAGTAATGTATAAACGGTAATTCCAAGTATCGTTCTTCTAAAGGACTCTCAGGCCTTATCTTTCATATAAATTGATCTTATAAGACTTGAGAAAGAAATAATTTTGTAGTGTGAATGCAAAACGAAAATAAACATGCAAATGCAGGTGAATCAATTGGCAAAGAAAAGATATGAATGAATGGAGTTGTTAGGGTTTACAATTTCATCTTATCTGCCCTATTATGTCTACTTTTCTTATTTAATTCGCTTTATTATCTAATTGTCATGCAAACTTTCTTGACCTACCCTAAACCCAATTCCTTGGCGAAAAGAGCCTAATATTAATTACTAGTTTACTATCTCTAGTCTCCCTGAGTAAGTAATAATGCATTAAAGTACAGAAGCAAAATACAATTGATCGTCCTACCCCTATCTCTAGGAAGTATTGCTTAATCAAGGACTTTCCTATCAGTTCATGACTTTCCCGTACGTTCCCGTATTGACAAAAGCAAATATCTTCTTACCGAATAAGTTAAACGATAGAAGCATTAAGCATGGATAAGAAACCCAACAATTGATAATATAAGCATATGAATAAAATAAGAATTTCAATATAAGAGAGTTTTAAAAGATTACATTGTTCTCCAACAACAAAGGGTTTAGTTCACCATGGACATGGTGAAACTAGATGGAATTAAATGAAAGAATGGAAGAGTAAACCCTAGATTTGATAAAGTGGAGCCTAAGCATCCAAGAAATCTCCTACAAGGAGTGTAGAAGTGCTCTGGACGTCTCTGCTTGCCAAAAGATTACTTTGAGAATCGCATTTGGTCTATTTATGCATAAAAGTAAAAGAATTTAAGCCTAAGCCCAACGTTCTGATAACGGGTTGAAACACCGTTATTTGCTATGTGATTTTGATACTAAAAGCACCCTTTTTCACTTAGAAACTTGCTTGGACTCATGTGTTTTCAATAAATTGTGTGAATAAGAGAGTTGAGGTTNATTTCAACAGTTTTCTAACAAATTCCCCTTGCTTTGACAGAGATTGAAGCAATACTAGAAGAAGAAGAAGTGAAAAGCCAAGAAGATGGAGCTCAAAAGGGGTCAAAAAGGCACCAAGAAAAGGGAAAACCCGAAGCCCAGGCGACAGGAACGAGAAAACAGCGCAGGCCAAATCACCACTGCTCGCCCAGGCGACGGACGCTCGAAGCCTGGGCATCCAAAATTAACGCCCAAGCCCAACATGAACCCCAATTCACGCTTGGGCGAGCTCCCTGCGATGCTTGAGCGTGATTTCACGTGGATCGGGCCCTGTTTCTGCTCTGTTTTGATTCTTTTGGACCGGGCCGCACTTTGGGACGCGTCTAACACTATTTAAAAGACCCTGAGGCTCTAGGTTTTGCATCCCTGGCAGAAGAGAGCATAGCAATACACTCCTAGCCAATTCTTAGTCTTCCATTTAAAGTGGAACACAGGGTACCTGCATGTAACAAAAGTCATGTCAAATTAATGTTCTTTTATTAGATTCAATGACATTCCCATAACTTATATTTCTCTCCTTTGCACTTTTAACCCGTGATCAATTTTTGATCAATATCATAACTGCATAATCTTCTCTTTTCAACTAGATTGAGAGGTAGTCCACATACAATGCAACCAACATTTACAATTCACAGATCATTTACTAAAATAAATTTTCATTGCACTTCTAAATAAAACCGAAGGAAATAGAGAAACCAGCAATGGCTTAATACCCATGATTACAAAATTAAAAAAAAAACACTTAGAAAAGTAGTCCCTATTATTATCAAGAAGATTTCATTAAATCTTCATCGCCAGAATCTTCAGTATGATCTTCACCACGATTAGGTGGACTTCCGACAGTTTGCTCATCAGTGAAGAACCATCCATTCTTAGTCCTTTTCAGCCCAATGGATGACAGAATTCGTATACCAATTTCTTCTGACCTTTTGCACACAATTCTTTCTTCTTCAGATACATCTACTCCTTGGAGTTCCAGCACCTTGTTGATAAATACACCATATGGCAATTTTTGTGCATAGTGATCTCCGGCAGCGATCATGTGGTCTTTTAGAACCGCAACCTAGTTGGTTGGGATTCTAGTCTTGATAGCATTCAGCAGAAATACATCTTCTATTGACATTTTGTCCTCGTTCAATCTTCCAGGCAGCAGTAGCCAAGTCCGGACATAAGCAATAATTCTCTCCTCCTTGTTTAAGCCATCATGTAGGTACTACTTATCCACCCTGAACCTTCTTGGATATCTTAAGCAGTTTACATATATAGCTCTCTTTGTTAGCCACATGTTTGACTCAGAATCATGGATATGAGAATTCAAACCTTCAGCTTTCAGACCAACAATATTTGACCAAATATCATCATCAATAGTAATGTTAACACCTTTGACCCTTGAGTGAATGACCCCATTTAAAACCCTGAGGTTTATGTAGAAAACCTCTACCAAATCAGGATAGCAATTTCCTTTCTATTGGAACAATCGGTTTTGTTCGGAGAGTATAACGCAGCAGAATAAAACTTAAAGTAGCGGAAAGCGTGTTCGGTCACTTTTTAAATTAAAATGGTCAGTTTTTCAGAAATAAATTTTCTAAGAGAAAATTTATCGAACAATTGATGTGCAAATAAAAGTAAAGAGTGTAGGGAGTAGAAAAATCACACAAGTAATTTTAATACTGGTTCGATTCAAAAGAATCTACGTCTAGTCATTAATCACTATAAAAAGTGAATAACAGTTTCACTAAAAAATAGTTTTTTAGATTACAACAGTAATGAATAAAAATATGATTAAACCTTCCTTCGACGAACGAACCGGAAGAAGAACACTCTGCCAACTCGAAGAGAACCACTCCGACTATCGACACACGAAACACGAGCTTATCCTATTCACAAGACCAGGCAAAGCACCTTGCTAACTCGAAGAGAACTGCTCCGACTATCGACACACGAAATGCGAGCTTCTCCTATTCACGAGACCAAGCAAGGGAACTTGAACAATAGCTGTTGAGAACATCCTCTGACAAACAGTATTCTCTAAGAGCTTTCTGTTAAACAACATTACTTCTGAAGTTCTCAAAAGTCCAAAGTATAATCAACTAGTCTAAATATCAAAGGTCAAGTCCCAACTGCTAGTAATAATCATTTATTGTAAGTGATAATCGATTATTCAAGTCCGTTACAGGTTTTTCAAAATATGATAATCAATTATTTGGAGTGATAATCGATTATTCCTGAAAGACTCATGATAATCGATTATTGCTTCTCATAATCGATTATTCCTACTACATTCATATTCAACAAATTGTTTTTAAAAATTATCTCAAATATCTTCTTCAGGTTAAACTTCTTGTAGCTTCATCAAAACAATTTACTTCAAGATTTACCAATGCTCCTCATTGGTAACACTTTCATCTAGACAAAATCAGTAAGCCCTTGATATGCAATCCATTCTTGAAAAAGGAAACCTTCTTTCTTGAAGAATTGCAGGTCCAGTTACCTGTGAGGAACTACAATTTTTAAATGTCTCCAGTATAAAGCTTTACTCGGGTCTCTTGATCACTTATCCATCCAGATGGGCTTGCGCTTCTTGTAATCCGGGCAACCTTCTCTTTTCTTCTTGATGATGATGAAGAAGCCATTTCTCAATAGAATTCTCGGAATGTCTTTCCCAATGTAATAGTTTTTAACTTCTCAACTTCTCTAGTTTAAAAATACAAACGATACGTCGACTTCGCAACTTCTCTTAAAATATAATGTTATACGTCGAATATTTTGGATATTCGACGTTCATACAGCCGCTCCCGCCCTTGGTTTCATTTTTTCATTTAAACTGCCCATAACCTCCCGCTACCATTATATTTTAAGATAAGATTTACATATCTTTTTTATTTTATTTTATGAAGTCGAGGATTTTGGATATTTGACGTTTTCTTGTTTTGCCTCTTTTTCATTTAAACCGTCCATAACCTCCCGTTACCATTATATTTTAGGATAAGATATACATACTTCTTTTATGTTTTTATTTTATGATTTTGTGTAAATTTATCTTGTAGGTGAAATTTAAGAAAGATTTTGTGCAAATTTATCTTATAATATTTAAATATTATTTAATTTCATGTTAAAAATAATAATAATAATAATAATAATAATAATAATAATAATAATAATGTATGAGAAATACTTTTTTTATTAGATTCAACAACATTCCCAAACCTAATATTTCTTTCCTTTACTTTTAAAAGTTTTATGATTAATATAGGTATGATAAAGCATAAATCAAGTATTCAATATCTCTTTCTAGGTGTTTATTGATTTTAGGACAAAGAAAGGTATGATTATACTAAAATACTTTAATTAATTTTTAAAAACTAATACTTTAAATTTCATAAACGATTAAGTTCAGTGATAAACTCAAGGTTAACATAGATTACTATTTACAAAAATTGAGATATATAGGATAGTTAGTACAAAAGATTGAAAAAGTTAAAAACTAAGATGCATAAAACCAAGCTAAAGATCGAGAAGAGATAGTGTGTGTCGAGAATAGTCAGGTTTTTTATCGAAGTACAACTGTCGTTGTGAGTTAAAGGTCAAGACAGACCGTTCTCGACCAAAAATTAAGACATAATGGGTTGGGTCGAAGGTTAAGGCAGGTTAAGTTTGACTAATGGTCCAGACTGGTTGACCCTACACGAATGTTGGGATGGGTGATTCAGACTAAAGGTCGAGATAGACTAACATAAGTATAAGTTGAAGGTCAACCTAGCGTCATTGGACTTTCTTCTCAACTTCTTAGGTGCCTTAAACATTTATACCTGTATGTAGGGAAGCAAGTACATACGAAGCCACTTTGGAAGTCATAATATGCATTTGCATTTTGGTTATGGGTTTAGACGGCCAAACTAGGTCATAGTCAAGACGGCCAGGCCAGGTCATGATTGAAATTAGGCAGAATTCAACCACAACCAACATTTCTTTAAGGATCATGATATGTTAACAACTTCTTGACAAAATACAATGTATCACTATTTTATTGGTCTGTATATTTTAAACGGACCAATCACCAACAAAGCGGTTATAAAATTGTTAACCAAAATAGCCAAAAGTATAAAATACAATATTAGATTTTTTATTATACTTTTTTAGTTTTTGTGTATATGAACTAAAGGTCACCTCATGTATAATAGAATAAAAACACTAGAATTTATTTTAAAAACAAAATTAAATAAATACATAAGACCACAAAAACCAAACCATTGTTTATATTATTTTAGATGAATAAACAGTTTTTGTGTTATATCTTTTTGTGTTAAACATCATTTTAGACGATTAGATGAATAATCAATTTGTTTATATTATTTAATATATTTTCATTTAAATATTAATCTAAAATATCATTAAAAAAAATTAATTATGTTAGCTTAAAAATATATGTATTTATTATTTTTTAAGTTTAAAAACAAATTTTATCATTTAGAATCGATTATACTAACTTGGCAAAATTTAAAGTGAAATTATAAAAATACATCGGGGCACATCAAACTGTTTAACTTCGATCCCTCCAAATGTCTCCTTCTTCGCGAGTGATTGAAAGTAGACATTATTGGGTTGCGGGAAATGAATTTGTTCTTATCTGAATTAAATTACAATTATTACTTTTCCTCTGAATGATGTTTGAACGTCGATTTCGGATGGGATTCGACGTTCATACACGAAGGCAGTTTCTAAGCATAATTACACGATGTACATCAATCAAACAAGATTTATTACTTTTTCTCTGAATGATGTTTGAATGTCCAATTCAGCATGGCTTCGATTGCAATACAACATGGTGGCATGTGGCAGTTAGTAACTATAATCACACGATGTACGTCTTCGGTTCATCTATGAGTATAGCTTGCATTTCATGTATTCCCTTGCCTCCTTTTTCCATATTGAACATATTAGGATTCATATTTCTTATTTTGTTTGCTTTTTCTTTTCCTTAGAATTCTAAGCATCTCTGTTCTTCATATTGTATTTTGATAACTCTAACTTGAAAGTGGTTCATTCATCGTCATCTCATACAAAGGAGCCCTTTCAAGTTAAAGTTAACAAAATGTTTTTATAGTACCGAAATGGTTAAGATATCTTACTGAAAGGAAAGTGCTTAGGAAAAAGAAATATGGTTCACAATATGTTTAGTGCTGAAAGAATTTTTAGCTCTAAAATAATTATTTAATAAAGTTGTTCAATTTCATTATTTAACAATGTATGATTCTCTTTTTAAATTGTCCATAACTTGCACTCCTCCGATAGATTTTCAGAGGAGACAACTTAAGGAGAATTTAAATTTGAAATCTATTTACACTGTTGACGTCGAACGTTTAGTTCACTCGATGCAAAAATAATTTTATTAAATTATTAAAAGTTATGTGAAATTAATGTTCTTTAACATAGTCTACACCGTAAATAAACTTCCTAACAAAATGCTTTTTATAGTCTACAACGTAAATAAGTTATCATACTAAAAAGGAAGTGCTGAGGAAAAAGAAATATGATTCACAATATGATTAATGCTTAAAAAATTTTGAGAAAAAAAATAAAACGTCAAAGCCCCAGAGCCTTCGATGTTCTATGGCGCGCTTTTCAATTGCAACGGTTGATGGTATCGGAGGGGGTAATTTTTAAAAGAGTTTAGCATAGCGGATTAAAAAAATACTCAGAGAGCGTAAAGCGTAATAGGTCACAGTTAAAATGATTTTAGCCCTTTTTAACAAAAATAATATTCTTTCAGAAAATTAGCCAAACAGTTGACGTGCGTTAAAAATGAGTGTAGGGATTAGAAAAGCACACAAGGATTTTTATACTGGTTCGATTCAACAGAATCTACGTTCAGTCGTTAATCACTACAAAGAGTGATTAACAGTTCCACTAAAAACAGTTTTACAAATTACAAGATAAAGAACAAAATATAGAACGAAAAGAACCACTCTACCAATTTGAAGAGAACCGCTCCGGCAATCGACCAACGATTCACGAGCTTCTCCTTTCACAAGACCAGGCAGAGCACACTCTACCAACTCGAATAGAACCGCTCCGACAATCGACCAACAATTCGCAAGCTTCTCCTTTCACGAGACCAGGCAAAGCACCTTGCTAACTCGAAGAGAGTCTGCTCCGACTATCGACACACGATACGCGAGCCTCTCCTTTCACGAGACCAAG
>NW_014541980.1:0-1209 GCF_000741045.1 Vigna radiata var. radiata | reverse complement strand
CTGAAGTTCTTATCAGCCGAGAATCTCTGACCAAAGTCACCTTTCTTCAATCTTCTCTCCACCTCCAAGCTTTCTTCCAACCATGGGAAGCCGTCTGAAGCTTGAACACTCACCACTCTGAACTACAATCACCGTCCACTTCCACGGTTCATCCATCATCAATGCAGATTTCATTCAAATCTGATGTGTCACGGGTTTTACACCTATTCTTTGCTGGAGGAACTCATCATGTTGGTATTCAGAGCTAAATTCGATCTGCACCACGCTCCACATAAGTAGCGTCTCGTTAATTCCATATTGTTCATCAATTCTGTCCTGTCTTGATGTTGTGTACTGTTTCATTGCTTCATTTGATTCTAGTAAATCTCATCCGTTACACGGTTATTTTTCTTCAATCCAGCTTTTCTTTGTTTTCATTTTCTTGTTTCATTTTAATCGGTCAGATCTGGTGCCTTGGAGTATTTTAATCTTTTAGATCCAATATAGTCATGTCTGGTCATGTTGTGGTTCAATTTTATTGTNAAAATTCTGAGTTAACTGGTTTAGCACCAACCTACCGTTTTTGAAGTGATAAAGTGTGTGGATAAAGCTAATTCCCTGAGATGACTTTCAATAGATGCACGTTCAATGAGCAATGACTAAATGAGCTCAGTGTATTCTGAAAGCAATTACAGATCAGTACCAGTAAATCACTGATCAGATTTGTGATTGAACTTGAGTGATATTTNGTTGATGCAACTGCACCGTGCTAACTGTGTTCTAATTTGAAATGATAATCTGTAAAAATTTGATGCACTGTTTGAATTNAGTCACTGCAATAGTGTATTAAGCAAACCAATTCAGTCGAGATTTGTCAAAATCAAACCGAGAATGGTTGCCTTACACTGCAGAATTTCANAGTATAGTGCATAGCAGCTTGGCCGAACTGCACTTGACTTGTTTGAGTTTGTTTTTTTTCTGGTTTTAAATCTGTCCAGCATAGAATTCATTTTTGGAGATCTTTCAATGCAATTCTAGAGTCTTGTTTAAAGCTGTGTTGCTGTTTAGAGTCAACAAAAACTTGTTTCATAGCAGTTTGAATGTTTTGCTGCATTTTGGCTAGTGTGTTGGACCGATTGTTGGTTGAATTGAGCAACCTAGGTGGTGAAATTTTGAACTGACCGTATGCAGTGTCTTACAGCCATTTTAATCTGATATTTTTGGCAATTC
>NW_014541979.1:131020-134088 GCF_000741045.1 Vigna radiata var. radiata | reverse complement strand
TACGGTGTCACAATTACTGGCCAACATGAATATGGTATATTTGACGCCTGCACATATGGATTAAAACCATCGGAGCATAAACCAAGTCGAACATTGCGTGGCTCAATGGCAAAATCAGGATGTACTCTATCAAAGTGCTTCCACGCCTCTCCATCGCATGGATGACGCAAAACCCCATTTGTTGACCTGTTGTGGTGGTGCTATGTAATTTTTGCTGCTGTTTCTTTTGAGGCATACATTCTTTGGAGTCTTGGAATTAATGGCAAATAGAACATGGATTTAACAGGTACTTGTTTTTTAGAACTTGCTCCTGTCTTGTGTTGTTGATACCTTGGCTTCCTACAAAATTTGCATTCCAGCAATGCTCCATCATTCTTTCCATAATCATTATCATAGAATAGCATGCAACCATCCACGCAACAATCAATCCTCTGCGACTGTAATCCCAGCTTTGACACTATCTTTTTTGCATTGTAGAAAGTTTTCAGTAAACCATATTTGATGGGTGTTGCATCCAGAACTATATTTGCAATGAAATCTAAGCATTGGTTAGGAATATTCCAATTCGACTTGCAAGCTAAAAGCCTCACACACATTGATAATGCGGAATCTGATGCTCCTTCATACAAAGGCGTATTTGCCTCCAATAAAAGGTTATAAAACCTTTGAGTTTCTTCATTTGGAGCCTCTTCCATGTTAGAAGAATTTGATGCTTGGAAGGGTTGTCTATGCATAAGAGCATCATGCACCATGTCTTCCATCGTCATAACTTGTTCATTTGGTTCACCTTCTGTCTCCATACCCCTCGAAGTGACATCATTAACTAAATCAGTCTCTGGCATGGTTTCCCCATGATCCTCCCAAATGAAATAATTAGGCTTGAAGTCATTTTTGTAGAGGTGAACCTTGACAACTCTTTCGTTAAGAATCTTTGTACAATCGCATTTTAAACATGGACATCGAAGCCCCCAATCTCTTCGATAACGTTCTTGTTCACAAGCTTTAATTATGAACTCTTCAACACCCAATACGAATGACTCCTTCAAAGCACCTCTTCCTCTATAACACCTATTGTACATCCATGAACGATTTGGTGGAGCATGATCCATGTTCTGTATACATACCAATTAACAAAAAATTCGCCAGTATTTAATACAAGGCTAAACTAATTATGTGTTAGGAAAGTACTTAGTCATGGTAGTCTAAGAAATAGAATGTGTTATCTTAATGTTGAGGTAACTCATGAAACCCGTTGAGGGTGGGTTTATGCTACAACACTTGTAGCTGTATGCAAAAAGAAGAGGGAATGATACCAATTCCATCTTTATTGTTTTTATGNTCTAATTNTGAAATTCTTGTGCTAACAAGAACCACTTGTGTCTGTTTTTCTTGTGTTAACAAAATGAATTTTGAAAAGGAAGAAATGGAGAGTTCGGTAAAAGCAATTCCATCTTGAACTTAGTTTTAAATCCAGTAGATCATTAATCAATTTCGAAATTCAGTAAAAGCAATAACCAAATTTTGATCAAAATCACACATATTTATCTATATGCACTGCCAAATACAGATGAAAACCCACATATCTGAACTAAATAAAAGATGAATGTATACTTGTCTTATCTTGCATGTGCAAGGATGAAGAAGAAGTTTCGTTGGTGCGGTGAGGAAGAAAGCTTCACGACCATTGTGATGTTATGCAGGGTTGGAAAGGAAATGGATGCATGATTCCTTTGGACGCTAGGTTAAATTTTGAAACATGAATAAATGTGTGTGGTGTGCACTCTAATAAGAGAGGGAAAAGGTGACAAAAAAAAATTTAAAGCTAATTTTGAAATTAAATCAAAATTTGAGATGAAAAAACAGAAGACTTAGAAGGGCAAAGAGAGAAGCCAATTTGATTTACAAGAAAGAAACTTATAAAAGAAAAAATAAATTTAAATTTTAAATACATAAATAAAATTTAAAATTATTATAGATATTATGTTCTAAAAATATTCATGCACTATGGAAAGGACGAAGTAAAAAAAAATGGCAAATATGTAGAAAAATTTTCTTGATAAATAAACTTAAAAATGCTAACTTATTATTAATAATTGTTTCAAATTAATATGATAAAAATGATCTTATATTCTAAATTTAAAACAGATATTTTCTTGATATAACCAATTACAAGTGACTTTTGAACTCAATTTTTATGAGTAAATGCAAAGTAATTTTTATACCTTAAGGGGGGAAGTTGATTATGTCCTAAAAGTAATTTTTTTTAATTAGTTTTCCTTAGCCATTTGTATAAATTAAGTGGAAAGTTNAGTAATTTCAAAATAAATATTTGAATCTCAACCACTCTTACTTCTTTTCATTTGGTCTTTTGGACTTTCTGTCCAAAATATGCGTATCTGCCAGTTATCANGGATGGGCTCTCAAGCCNAAATGGGNAGACAGTTTTTTNTTGCACCTTCATAANTTTCTTTCTACCTCCCTATATTTTTTTTTTTGTGTTTTTTCTGAATTTTATAATCTAGAAGTTATTTTTTAGATTTTACCCGAAACATAATTGGAGATGTTTTTTTCTTAATATTTTTTAATATTATAATTTAGAAGTTGAAAATGACTTTTGGTTTGTATAGTTTAAAAAGTTAAAAATGATTTTTAGATTGTATAATCCTTCTAGAAAAAAAATTTCTTATAAAATAACTTTTTAGTTATATAAGAAGGAAAAAACAAGAAAAAGAAATTATAGGAGTGCAAGAAAAAAGACTGTCAACGACGGAAGCAAGAAATGGATTTTTATAAATAAATCTAAAGTGTGTCCATGGGCTAAATTTACAATTTCCAATTTAAAAGTATGTTTTTGGATTGTGTAATTTCAAAATTTATTTTTAAGTTTACACATATATTTTCTATATACATTTATATTATACCTTACAAAATATATTTTTAAATTTGAAAATATATTTTGGGTTATACAGTTTAAAATGAATTTTTAAAGTATAATCCAAAATAGTTTTTTAAATGTTATATTATAAATTAAAAAAAAAATTGAGACCATAGGATTTGTATTATTTTCA
>NW_014541979.1:128349-130735 GCF_000741045.1 Vigna radiata var. radiata | reverse complement strand
CACATGAAGGAAAGTGGATAGACATAAGCCCTTCTGAAGGGACACTAGTGGTGAACATAGGAGACATGATGCAAGCATGGAGCAATGATAAACTAAGATCTTCTGAACATAGAGTTGTTTTGAATCAACCTTTGAACAGGTTTTCATTGGCCTTCTTTTGGTGTTTTGAGGATGAGAAGGTGGTGATGGCACCAGATGAAGTTGTTGGAGAAGGAAACAAGAGGATGTATAATCCATTTGAATTCTTGGAATACTTGAAATTCAGAGAGAACAATCAAAGAGGAAGATTTGAAAAAGTGGGATATACAGTTAAGGATTTTGCAGGAATAAGGTCTCAACTGTGAGTAAAAATCAGTTCATCAGACATTGCAATCTGTGCTTCCTGTGATTTCCAATTGGTATATAAAATAAATAGACAGAAAAACTTTGCTGGTTTCAAATAATTTGTTTCAATTAGATCCATTTATGATGAATACATGTCTTTCAGAAAGAGTTTAATGCATGTTTGTGCATGCGTGTATCAGTAAAGGAAGATAGATATATCACACTATGAATATCAAATCAATAACCATAGAAGAAAAACAAAAACAGTTCATAAATCAACCCAAAATAACAAATCAACTTGCTACCGACACATAACATCCAGACAATTAAGTGCCAAAGATCAAATCAAGAAAATCAAATACACTGTGACTTGTTCACGGATCAACCAATCTGAGCTGCCTTCATCGGTTTGGTTTAATAACTAAAATACATCATTAGTCTTGTACTTGAATTGAGATACCTAGTATAACTCAAATGCAAAGACTTTTATTATATATATCTATATGTGTGTGTATCATCTTTTTATATTAGTCTGAACAATATCCAACTTAATTTTATTTAGAAAATTACACTATCATTTTAATAACTTGTTTTCCTTCTATGCAGGGTGAGTATTTGTCAGTTTTCTCGTATGAAGTTAATTTTTCTTCCAAACTGCAGCTTTTATGAAAATTACAATATATTTCCTTTTATAAATGAGCCTTGCATTTGATAACATGTGCATGTCTTGGCCCATGGTCATGTCAGGCATATACTTGACTTACATTATACAAAAATTGAGAATGAAGTTGTGCACTAGAACAAGAAACGAAAAATTAAGTACGAACAGACTAGAAGAAGCTCTGTCACTAAACCTTATGTATAGTTTTCATAGCTAGGCTAGGAGCTAAATAGAAACATTATTAGCTTTCACAGAATGTATAGTTTTTAGTCACTAGCATATTGTTATAAACAAGTGCAGGGAAATTTAGCACCCTGGATTTGAGAATGTAGCAACATCTATACCATGTTTGCCTTTGTCTTTTACTAGAGACTCATGTTAGAAGCTACACAGTATGAAATACCAAAAAATTATAGAAAAAATGTTTGGAGGGAGAAGATACTGATTAAAGATAATATATGCCTGATATTGTAGGCATATTTTTGTTAATCTAGCCCAAACATGTCACTAAACTATCCAATAGGATACATAGAAAATGGGAACAGGATACGCTACTCTTGCGTGCCCACAAAATTTTCCAATTTTCACACGTTGTACTATTATATGTTTATGAGAAGTAAGTATCATGTGGTCCAATGTGTGATCTATGTGCCTATTTCTTTAGGTTTGGGCAAAGTCTCCAATCACCATAAATTGCATATTTGCATCTATGATATACACAAGCAAAAAGATTAACACTGTCATAATAGGAGAGGGAGAAACATAAAATTGAAATACAAAATTTGGAGTCCAATTAGTCTTTGATGATTCTTTCTTGCTTACAAAAAAAGTAGCAAGAAAAGATAATATGCAGAAAAAGTGTTGTTGGTAGGTTGCACATGTGCATCAGAACACTAAATTCCAAATTTCAAAATTCAAATTCAAATATTCTTGTTTTACTTTCACAAATCAAAGTTCTTCACTTACTCTCACAAATCAAATTTACATATGGAATTATTATTTATTTATTATTATTATTATGTTCATAGTTTGAAGACAGACAATATTCACTTGGAAGTCATAGTTGAAACCAACACACTGAAGAGTTGCAAGGTTTGGCAGGTTTGCAAAACTTGGTTTCTTTAACTTTCTGAAATAATTTTGTTGACTATAGTTTGATTCCTTTTATCATCTGTTCACACTCCAAACAAACTATTTATTTCTAAAATGCAAAACTTTATAAATCACATAGAAAAGAAGAAGAAAGTTCTATAGTTATAATCATCAGAGAAGTGATAAAATGTTTCAAAATCACTTAGTCACGTATTGCACATATATATCCTTTGTCCTTTTATTCTTCCAAATTCATGTATAGTTTTACTGTTTTCAATATCAGTATCACCTATACTTTCTTAAACACCA
>NW_014541979.1:124124-127669 GCF_000741045.1 Vigna radiata var. radiata | reverse complement strand
AATACCACTTTAAAGTGGCATCAGCACCAACAAGGCACAAATAATACTGTTTATAATAACTAACATACTCCTTTTTCATTACTTGTATTCAATCGGTCAGCTTGTATGCAACGTGGCAAACATCTTTTATATCCAATATAAGTACAAAGTCAGAACAACTAAGATGCACACTAACTACAACAAAATCTATGTAAGGATAATCTAAAAATCCACTAAGTTCTCTAAACTAAGTGAGTGAAATCTACCAATTTAAGACACTGCACTAATTATAGTCTAAAAACAACTAATTAGCACAGAAAGTGTTGATTCAGGAAGTATTATATATGACCTTTTATCACCTTTCAATAACAGCCAATAAAAAGAAACCGAAATGTAAGCAATTCATACGTACCAAATGCAGAAGGCAATTGCAGCTCCAACTTATCTCTTCCGCTTCGAAGAAACTAACCTAGGGTTTCCAAAATCCCAATTCAAACCTGCAAACAACAACGAAAATAAATTGGTCAATTTAACAACACCCAGAGAAAAGAAAACTGAAATGCGATTTCAAACCTGAAATATAAGCGATAAAAACTTACTACCAGCAGGAGGCAACCACAACTCGAGCTTCCAGTTCGAAGAAACCAACCTAGGGTTTCCAGAGTCGCGATTTCAAACCTCAAAACAACAATAACCAAAAATTGGTCAATGTAACAACAAAAAGAGAAAACGAAAATACAAATTAGCCTCAAAGCTTCAATTACTCACCGCGTTCGACAAATGAAAGCCTAATCCACACAACTCGCGATGGCAAAGTTCGATTGGAAAAAACATTGATGCGGAAGAAACTTTGGTTCAGATAGGGAGAAGAGAACAACTGCGGGACTGACAATGAAGAAGATCAGTGAAGAAGAGGTGCAGAAATGAAGGTTCGCGACGAGGGGCACCTGCGGGAATGAAAGTTCAGAGCTGAATGTATTTTAATACATTTTTGCAGAGCTTAATGTATTAAACCCATACGACATATACATACGGAAAATCCGTATAGAAAGCCTCCCGCACAAAAGCGCCAAAATTACATACAACATATACATACGAAAAATCTGTATGTAATTATTTCTCCAATTATATACGGATTTTCCGTATATAATGTTTTCTTCCCGTATCCGTATAACATTCGTATATAATACATTTATTACATACGGATTAAATCTGTATATAATTATCCGTATATAATTGGCTTTTTTCTTGTAGTGGATATGAATGCATGATAATTTTGAAGTGGTATGTTGTTGGAGGCATGAAATTGGTTCTATTGACTTGAAATGCATGTATGGAAGTGTGTGTGTATGTGAAATTGGTGATTGATGGCTATGAACTGTTTGGAATGATTTAGAATGATGAATTATGTATGTTGGAACTGTTTTGGTATGAAAAATCTGTTACAACATTGTTTAGATAGAAAGCCCAATGAATTGGTAGCGTTTTAGAGTGTTTTGGGAGAAGTGAGATAAGAAATTTTAGAGTTAGAGGTTTTGGACATATTTGAACTGTTGAGGCAGCCTAGGCAAGTTAGTTATAACTTGTTAGGACTATAAAATTTGTGAAAATGAGTTTCTAAATGATAGAAGTGGAATTGGGTCTTTAGGTTGAGGAAAAATAGTGTTTTGAGTAAGTTTAGAGGAAGTGAGACGGTGTTTTTGAGTAACTGAGGTCTAGGGTGTAAGTGGGCAGTGGGGACAACTTGATTGAGTCATTTGAGACTTGTTGGAAGTGCTAAATTTGCTAAAAACAATTTCTAATTGGTAAATTTTGGTTTGAGTCTCTAAGTTGTGAAATTGGAGATTTTAGAGTCTAAAACAATGCATAAATACTTCATAATGTGTTTAGAAAGAGTTAGGATCACTTAAACAAGTTTAATTCAACCTGTAGGATGAATTAGGGGTGGAAGAAAGGCATAAAAAGGCCTAAAGCGAAATGAGAGTGGGTGAGTTCTGCAAAATCTGCTAAATTTCCTGCTGTTTCCAGCATAAATGTGACGCTCGGGCGCCCTTAAAGGGCGCTGGGCGCCCTTTTCTGCTGTTGTGTTTGTTTTTTATAGTTTATGGGGTTCAAGATGTCCGTTTTGGACGTTCTTTACGTCGTTTTGGGGGTTTTTGACCCTTTCGGAGCCATTGGTGAGGGTCTCCAAGCTGTTTGAATTACTTAAGTATTGATAATTAAAAGTCCTAAAGAANTTTGTGTTAATAAGTGATGGTTTTGTGAAAGTATGTAATGTATGAGTTGTTTTTATGACATGGTTGATGTTGTATGATGATGTATGGATTTGGTATGAGACAACATAGTAAGAATGCACTTGAATGACTATGAAATTTTATGTTTGATGAATCAAAGTGGTTTATGAGGTACATTATTGATTCAAGAGGAATATCATGTGATTTAAAGTGGTTGGATCGGTTATGAAATTATGATCTCTCGGTGAGATCAGTTAGAGTATTGAATGAATGGTGAGAGGCTTCCATATGGGGGGTTATCCCTAACACTCCAACGGTCTTTCGTTCTCACTTAGAGAGGATTGACGCGTGTGGTGGGAGTAGTGGGAGGTCCTAGGGTAGACGCTATCACTGGAGGTCTATACTACGGTAATGGACTAGCCTTGTGTATGGTCGGGTGGAACCCCTCGGATATGACTTTAGTAGTAGGGGTCATCACAAGTGCACAACCCACCCCAGCTCTACATACATTCTATGTCCGGACGTGTCTAGGAGTCTTAACATGATAAGATGCTTGCTTTAATGAGTTTTGTGAAATAAATGTTTATGTTTATGATGACTTACATGTTTATGTGTGTATGGACGTTATTGGAATGCTAGATTGAATTGAAATGATCTGTATGTTTGTTTGAGACCTAGCTCACCCTTGCATTGTATGTATTGCATGTGTTTGCCTTCTCCCTTGCGATGATCATCCAATCCTTCAGATGTGAGCAGTAGGTGATGATGTACCTTTGGAGCAAGCTTTGGAAGTTGAGAAAGACCCAGCCCCTAGTGCTTAGGATTTCTACTAGCTCTTAATTTAAATAGCTCTTTATTTTGAAAGACTTCTAGATTTCATTTTATTATGATCTGTATTTTGGAAAACAATCTTTAGGACTCTTTAAAGTTTAGCTAGCTTTGTATTTTGGAGAACTTTGAAGCTTGTACTTAGGTTTTATTTCGTTTTAAATTTCTCCTCTATTTTGGATGACTGTAACTTATACATATATTGTCATCTATTACTCTTAACTGCTTCTTATTATTATAATCGATGCATTCTATAGATATGCATTGCTATATATTTTGGGATGTTACATTATGTATGTTGGTATTAGAGGGGTATGGTTTTTGTAACACCCCTAACAGAGTGCCACTTATAAATAACCAAACCCGAAAATTTACGCCATTTTTTTTTTATAAAATAACATCGCGAAAACAAAAACCTTAAAAATTCAAACGTCTTACAAACTTAAAGTTTCAGCCTTACAAATATCGAATCCATTATTTAAAATGTAAAATAACTTTAAAACA
>NW_014541979.1:120072-122499 GCF_000741045.1 Vigna radiata var. radiata | reverse complement strand
TTTCTCACCAAAACTCTCATTCTCTCTCCTATTTTTCTACCTTTTACGTAACATCTCTCTTCTTCCCCTCTTTCTCTTTTTATTTTATTTTTTTCAATTAAACCAAAATCCACCTCACCCACCTTTCACACCAAAATTACCGTGGACCCCAATCACTTTTCTAGATCAACTTTTCTTCTCTTTCTAAGACTAAAAGGCCAATCTCTCTCTCATTGACTTACCATTCACGTAACACTCACACACCCCATATTTCACAATGTCAAACTTCTCTCTCCTTCACTCAATGCTCACGGTCCCACACCATATCCCACATACTTTTATTATTTATTTATTTTTTCACTCACATTCTCTACAATTTACGTAACTTCCATGCACTCACACCTTCATCCCTTCTTTCTTTTTCTTCTTTGACTTTTCAACACCCATTTTAACTCACTTTTCTTCTACTCTTCTCTCACTTTCCACGTTAATAGAGACTCCTCCCTTCCTTCTCTTTTCTCCTTGCCTTTGCTATGTGATTTTGTAGTATGCCCATCTCCTCCTTCCACTTCCATAATTCTTTCTTCATAATCTTCTTCCCCCAATGACGTCAAGCTTCTTCTTTCTTCATTCTTTTAATCAACCCCATATACCCCAACTCTCTAAAACATCACTTCCACTCCTCTCACTCTCATAACTCACTCTTTTCTCTTCCAAAAATGGGAGAGAACTCTCAATCCCCTCCTACCCACACTCTTGGTTAAAGAGTGTAGATAAGCATCCCACAAAATACTATAATTCATATATGGTAATAAGGAAACAAGATGCACACAATATAACATGATTTTAAGTGTACCCATAAAACTTTTTCATACACATACATCACCCCAAAGTGCCCAAAACATGTATACCCATTTTAAGAACAACACTTTTTGAAAAACCAACATGTAAAGTTCAAAGTATACCCATAATAAAAAAAAACGAAAATAACAATATATANACAACCCAAAGTATACCCCTTCACAACCCCAATTTTTGAAAATGCATGAAAATAATCATTCTCCATACAACCACACATGAAACTAAACACAAAAAGAGAGAACATGCCTCAACATATTAACTTTAATCTCAACACAAAAGAAAGGAAGCATGCATCAACATTATCATGTTACCTTCTACCCATCATACACCATATTATATCCCAAGTTATACTCCTTACCTCTAGTTCCAAGCAAGCTTCCAAAGGCTCTTAGGTTTCCTCCCTTCACTAGACTCCAAGTCTTCACTCCTCTAAGACTCCCTCAAGTCACGACCACCACCCAAACACTAGCATGTTCTTCTTTCTCTCACCAACTTGATTGGTCTAGAACAATGTTGTGTTTCTCCACTCACTCTCACGGCTCTCTCTCTATTTTTCTCTCCAAGTGTTTATTTTTTTTATCTAACTTAAAGTTACACATTTAAGTAGAGACTAACTCTCAATCCTACTAACCCTTAACCACTTTATTCTAGGTCACTCTCAAAGGCACCCTTAAGCCATTTCAGATTTTTCCCATTCCTAACTCCACATTAACACCAATAAAACCTCTCTTTAATGTGTGTAAATGGTAGTTTTTAAAAGGTGTTAAAGTGCCCCTTAACTCTCATTTATGTAACCTACAATTACTAATAGAATGGTAACCTCCCACAAGGAAATCAAATGTCACTTAATATTTCCAAAGCTATGAGAAAGTGTGTCCAACACCCATGCAAAGTAAAAAAAAATAAAAATGGAAAGCTAATGGCCATGCATTGTAACTTAAAGAATGAATGAGGAGCAACACCCCTCCTATGGAACGTTCACACTTCCATAAGCAACCCAACATTTTCTCTTTCCAATAAAAAAAATATTCAATGAAAGACACCAATTCCACGCTACTTTCATGTCGAAACACATAAAATTTCATCTTTCTTACCTCATGGTGGGACCCACATGAGAAGGTGGAAAGTAAAATAAACTAGGAGCCTTTTTGGTCTTGGGAGGGTTAGAACTTAAGACAAAACACACATCCCTCCCATGCACACACAACAACCACTAGACCAAGCTCCATCCACTGATATAATAGTGCAAACAATTATATTTAAATACGATTCCAAGCTTTTTCGAAAATTAATATAAAACCATTATTAATTTAATTTCCTTCCCTTCCTTAAATATTTCTCAACAACGTTTCACATCAAAATTTATTATCTAATACCACCAAAATTAAATTGCTTNAGGNAAGAAATCATTTTATTTATACGGGTCTTACAGTTTTCGAAGAGTAAAACGCAGCGGAATTAAAACATAGAGAGCATAAAGCGTATTAGGTCACAGTTGAAACGATTTTGGCCTTTTTTACAAAAGTAATTTTCTTTCTGAAAATTAACCAAACAGTTGATATGCATTAAGTAAAATAAGTGTAGGGA
>NW_014541979.1:116991-119625 GCF_000741045.1 Vigna radiata var. radiata | reverse complement strand
TGGACTTAAATGTTATTCTTGAAATAAAGACTAAAGATTTTCACTTGAAAGCAATATTCCAGGTAAGGGAGGTGAATCACTAGGATTACTTAAGTACCAAGCCTTATCCTTGCCAAATGTGCTTCTAGCTACTTATTGGAGTCCTTAGATCAAAATCACTCTTAAATCCACTTAAGTCTTAAGACAACAAAAACACACAAAGCAAAGAAAACAACCTAAACTCTAAATTCAGACCCTTAAGAGAGCTTCCTATTCGCACAAGATATAGGCTATCTAGTCGAGAATTGGAAAAGCAATTAAAGTGAGGTCTCCTAGGTGAGGCTTAGACTTTGGATCTAAGGCACACTCACCGTCTACCCAATTTTAGGTTGTGAGACTTCTTTGAGTCTAGTTACAAATGAGGGAAGAGCACTTGTGAACTCTATCACCTCACTTGCTTGGATTTGGAACCTACAACCAAAAACCAATGAAATTTACAAAAGAAACTTGGAAAATTGGAAAGGAAATTAAAATAGGCTAAGGAGTTGATGTGTGCAGCTTTGGTTGCTCTCAAAAAGCTTGAATCTACTGGATTCACACACAAATCTCCCAGCTGCAATGTGTTCACTCAATCTGGATTGAATTATGCAAAAACACAACTGTTGCAGTCTGCTGGTCAGACACTTATGGTGCAGACTTGGTCACTGTTTTCCTTATCCAAGGGCCATCTTCTTGCACTTGTTTCTCATCATTGAACCTTCTTTGATGCTTCCACTTGTGGTAATCCCTTTTGAGTTACAAATCACCTATCCAGCAAACCAATTAGCCACAGGAAATATCACCACAATTGCTAGAAAAGTCGCAACCAAATGACAGCAGCACCAGGACTTGCGTCAAACAGTTGGTGTGCAGAGTGTTTAAAAATTCGATATTAAGCAATTAAGTGGATATCAAACATGGAGGGACTTCAAATGGATCCTAAGAATGGCTCTAGAACAGATTTAAAACACAATAAAAGACCAACAATCAGAATTAAACACGAATAAGCTATGCAATGAAATTGGACCAAACTGTTTGATGAAAGGTCTCACTGAACTTGCATAAATTTGACAGCAAAGTTCAATGTGCAGAACAAATTTTCGAAAATTAAGATGCACTGGTCCTATTCTGCCTTTTAGTGCTTTAATAACTCTTTGTGAATTGTTCTTTTGATATTTTATGGACCAAAGGCTTTTGCTACATCCATTCTTGTTGAATCAAACAAAAAGTCAATGCAAGTGTAGAAAAATAATGCATAGCTCTCGGTCTTAATCAATTATGCCTAGAAAATTGACCATTGCTATATATCAAATGCACAGTACTGCTTATATACTCATTGCAATGATTCAAACATGTTTCAATAGTGAATTAAGACTTGTTGAATCGAATTTGATGGATCAAAACAGCATATAACAGAATATGCCTAGTGCAGTACCAATTGTCACTCAAATTCACAACTCCAATGGTCAAAATGCAGATTGGCCTTAATTCTGAGTTGAAAACAGTATAGATGAGTTGAAAATGGTATTTGAAAGTTGCTTAAAACAGCATAATCAACTTAAGAATGATTGGCAATGATCTAGTACCAATCTAACTCAAATTATGCAGAATTGTTTAACAAAGATGATGTGTAGTTCGATTTACTACACTGTGAACTTGAAAAGCATTGGAAATCATAACACATTCATGTTTCACTTAGTTCAAACATTAACTCATGCAGTTTCTGTTCAATAGAACAGTACACAAAATGTGCCAAATGAACAGTACCAATGCTGCAGCAGAAAAAAATTTCTGAAAACAGAACCGAGATCCAGTGCAGATCTGATTTGGTTGGCCAATTTTTAAACACCTGATCTCAATTCTTGGTAGTTCACTGCTCTTAATCGGTGTATCCACATCCAAACACTTCAGTTTTGGCAAAAACTTGGTTGAAAAAAATAGGATGCAAAGACAGTAAAAGCAATTACACGGACATGACTTTAGATAAAACTGAAATTATGCTTAAATGAAGAAAATGACTCAAGAGAGCAATGATAAACCGAATAAAAATGATGAATGACTCAAGCAAACACAGCTAGTATCAAAGAAGACTCAAAACAGAACCTAATCCAAAGCAAAGATGTTGAAACTGAATTGAAAATCAGAAATAGCAATAAGACAATACAGAAATTGAATGACAGTTTGGAAATGGAAGAAGGAGACACTTATCTCACGGTTCAAGCTAGAAACTATGCTTTGAATTCCACCTGATATATCCAGGGAGATGTGTTGGAGATGTGCCATGAGATTGGAGGTGAAATGAAGCTTGGAAGGCAGCTGGAACCAATGGAACAGTAACGGTAGCAGCTGCAGATCTGAAGGTGATTCTGTAACAGATTTGGCTGGAGAGTTTGTAGTGGAGGCAGCGGATTGAAAGTGTTTATGGTGAGGGGAGATGGAGGCTAGCTTGGAGAGATGATTCACAACTCAGAAGGCTTCCTAGGTTGGAAGAAAGTTGCAATGGAGATCAAGCTAAGAAGGTGACTCTTGGAGAAGAACTTGCTAATCATTTCAGCAGAGTTTCATCAATATTAATCCAAAAGTGAAGATACAAGCTATGCCAAGAGATTTTATAGA
>NW_014541979.1:111527-112968 GCF_000741045.1 Vigna radiata var. radiata | reverse complement strand
GAAATCATGCTTTTAGATGAAAATGAAGATTTGGTTTGTTTACCCTTTTGACATGCAGAACAAAGTTTATCTTTCTAAAATTTTAGTTTAGGCAAACCAATCACAAGTTCCTTAGAGATTAATTTATTTAAGTGTTGCATGTGAATATGTGCAGCTCTTTTGTGCCATAGACATGGATTTTCTTCTTTAGAAACTAAGCATGTTATACTATGACTAGATGCACTCTCAATATCAATAAAATATATGTTATTATGCCTAACACCTTGCAAACCAATTTCAACAGAATTTTTAAAATAAACAGTACATTTATCACTCTCAAAAGTTACCTTGAAACTTTTGTTGCATAGTTGGCTTATGCTTAGAAGATTATGTTTGAGGCCTTCAACGTATAAGACGTCTTTCATTGTCAAAGTATTTCCTCCTCCAATGTTTCCGGTTCCCATTATTTTTCCTTTGTTGTTATCCCCATACGTTACAAATCCTTGCTTCTTTTTCTCAAAAGAGATGAATCTTTTCTTGTCACCAGTCACGTGTCTTGAGCAACCACTTTCAAGATACCACACTGATCTCTTTGACTTAGATTGGTCCTGCAAAACAAATTAGCAAGAATTTTAGGTCCCCAATCTCAATATGGGTCCTTGGGGTTAGTTTTTGCAAGTTTACATCATTTCACAGCTTTAACCCATGCATATTTGCCACTTGGAACACCAACATGTTTGATATTGCACTTGTTTGATGTGTGACCATGCTTCATACAGTAAAAGCAACATACATCACTAACTTTATTTTTAATGAAAGTTCCTTTAACAACCCAAATTTTTTGAGTTCTTCTTGCCTTGGATTTATAATTTTGATGCATGTTTCCATTTTTAAAGTTGCTTTTATTAAGGTTTGATTTAGCATGTGAATTAGTTTTAGTTGCCTTAGCAAGTAAATTTTCAAGTATATCAATATCAAACATATAGCTGTTGCATGAGAAGCATTCAACAGGTTCAACAGTAGCTTTATCATCTGATAATTTAATTTCTAAAGTATTAACTTTATTTCTTAACACTACTTCATCATCAAGCAGTTTATCATATTTTAACTTCAATTCATTATGTTCTTTTCTTAATTTTTTATGAGCAACATCAAGTTTTTCAGATTCATTCATTAAATCAAAGAAAGCCTTTTGTAAGTCTAATTCACTGGATTCAAAACTGGAATCACTTACTTGGCTTCCTGTTTCTTCAGAATCTGCCATAAGGCATATATTAGCTTCTTCTTCTGTATACTTGAGCTTGTTGAGCTAGAGGCATTATCCTCCCAAGCTATGTATGCTTTCTTTTTCCTTTGAATTTTTCTTTCCTTCTTGTCTTCACTTTTCTTGCTCTTTGGACACTCAGATTTTACGTGCCCTCTTTCTCCACAACCGAAGCACTTTACGTTTGATGGAGATTCT
>NW_014541979.1:90200-109572 GCF_000741045.1 Vigna radiata var. radiata | reverse complement strand
CTTGAAAGCTAGAGTGTTCCTTTTGCCTTGATCCTCTCAGCAGTCAATCTCCTCAACTCAAGTTCATGCTCACGGAGCTTTCCAAACAAGATTGGCATTGACATCTGAGTAAGATTTTGAGACTCCGAGATGGCAGTCACCTTTGGTTGCCAAGACCTGTCCAAAGATTTCAGAATTTTCACATTAAGTTCATTAGTATCAAAAGTCTTACCGAACCCTGTTAAGTGATTCACAATATGAGTGAATCATTTTTGAACGTCAAAGATCGTTTCTCCAGGTTGCATTCTGAACATCTCATATTCCTGAATGAGAGTGTTCTTCCTAGCGCGTTTCACGTCCTTTGTTCCTTCATGAGTGACTCTGAGGACTTCCCACATTTTCTGTGTTGTCTTACACACTGAAATTCTATAAAATTCATCAAGTACAACAGCAAATGAAATTATATTGCCAACTTTAATATCAAACTGAGCTCGTTTATTTTCTTCAACAGTCCAATTGAAATAAGGTTTTTCTGTCTCTACACCATCAACAGTATTCATAGGAATATAAGGGCCATTTTGTACAGCTTCCCAGATCCCTCTATCAACAGACCCGGTAAAAATTTCCATTCTCACTTTCCAAAAAGCATAGTTATCACCAGTAAACAATGGAGGTCTGTTAATGGAAACACCTTCAGCATACACATGGTTTTGATTGTGACCGACCATTTTCACAAATATTTTGAAAAACTATCAAAGCAAGCTCTGATACCAATTGTTGGTATCGGAGGGGTATGGTTTTCGAAGAGTAAAACGCAGCGGAATTAAAACACAGAGCGTAAAGCGTATTAGGTGACAGTTGAAACGATTTTGGCCTTTTTTACAAAAGTAATTTTCTTTCGGAAAATTAACCAAACAATTGATATGTGTTAAGTAAAATAAGTGTAGGGAACAGAAAAATCACACAAATATTTTTATACTGGTTCGATTCAACAGAATCTACGTCCAGTCGTTAATCACTACAAATAGTGATTAACAGTTCCACTAAAAATGGTTTAACAGGTTACAATCAAATGAACAGGAATAGAACGAAAAGAACCACTCTACCAACTTGAAGAGAACCGCTCCGGCAATCGACCAACGATTCACAAGCTTCTCTTTTCATAAGACTAGGCAGAGTACCTCGCTAACTTGAAGAGAGTCTGCTCCGCCTATCGACACACGATACGTGAGCCTCTCCTTTCACAAGACCAAGCAAGGGAACAATGAACAAAAAACTCTCTAAGAACAATCCTCTGACACACAGTGTTCTAAGCTTTCTCAGTTAAAAAACGTTAAGTTCTGAGTTCTCCAAAACCTCATGTATAGCCAAGTACACAGAATGCCAAAGGTCAGCTCCCAACTACCATGAATAATCGATTATTGTAAGTGATAATCGATTATTCAAGTCCGTTATAGAGTTTTCAAAAAGTGATAATCGATTATGTGAAGTGATAATCGATTATTCAAGTATGACTTGTGATAATCAATTATTGCTTCATGATTATCGATTATTCTAGTACAAAAGCATGTGATAATCAATTATAGCTTAACCATAATCGATTATACCAGTAAAAATTACAATGTTTAACATTTTCCTACTACATTCAAAATCTACAAGTTGCTTTTTAAATATTTTCCTACTTCATCCAAAATCTATAAGTTGCAGCGTCATCAAAACATATCTTCAGGTTTTACCAATACTTCTTATTGTTAACAATGTAAAATATAGAAAATCGTCTTAAACGACTATTAGTAACCTAATCATTTTAAGCAAATTTTTATTGTATTTTCATGTCAAAATATTTTGTTTTGAAATGACTTTTATCCCCTACAAAAGTTTAATCACCACATTACCTTTTTAAACAAATCATTTAACTTGTAATACTTATTAGAAAATCATTAGTTTCCTTTAAAACTTTTATGTATAAAACATATTATATTATGTTAAATTTATAAAGGATAATTATTTAATAGATAAATATGCGCATGAGTATTATTTTTTTAATAACAAAAAATAATAAAATTATTATTATTATTATAAAAGTATAAATAATTTTTATAATTTTATTATGGATAATTTTTATTTATTTTGTATGTATTTTTTTAATTATAGATGAATATTTTAGTTCAAAAAATGGTTAAATTTAAAAAAGAAACTATCAAATTGAAAAAATAGTTAAATTTTAGAAAAATAGTAAAGGTAAAAAGGGTAAGATAATTATTTTAGTTTAAAAAAGTTGTTATTTAAAAGTCAAAATTGAAAAAAAATGTATAAAAAAGTATTTTCTTTATATAATGATGTAAATAGAAATTATATTTATTTTTAGATTTATAAGTAATTAATATGGGTCTTGATTCATGTTCTTTAAATATTATTAGTAGTATTACATGCATTAGAACATATAGTATCTATAGTTAGAGGATGAAGACGAAATCAATTGAGATGAAAAGGAAAATGAAGAGTGTTGTGAGAGTCTGTTTCGTCATTTTTCTTTCATTGGAAGCCATGTGGTGGTGAAGGATGTTGAACGATAGAGCGAGAGAAGCACTTTTGGGCTATTCTGTTTCTCGATGATAGTATAAATGTTTATTTTATATAATTAAAACTAAACCAGAAATTGAAATTTATTAATTACAATATATTTAAAATTTATATTAAATAATAATTTTAAATGTATACATTATATTAAGGAAAAAGCATTTTTACCAAAGGATGTTGAACGATAGGCCTTCGGTAAAGTGTTGGAAAGGTAGTATACCGAAGGCATGTAGGCCTTCGGTAATTTCAGCTATGGGTTATGAATTAGAAATTTGGGTTTCTTTTCTCCAAATTTCCCAATTTCAGAATTCCCTCGTCTCCCCTTCCCTCGTCTCCCCAATTTTAGACTATCTAGTTCAATCCACTGCTAGTTTTTCACCTTTCTTCGTCTCTACTCGCTCCGATTTCACTCGCCTCACTCGTTTCCCCTGCCGCGTCACCTTCCGCCGCGGCCTCGTCGTCTCCTCCTGCTTCAACTCCTCCAAGTCCCCTGGTGCCGGAGGGTTCATCTCGCCGAACAACAGCGGCGAAGTCTCCTACGAAATGCACCACGACTTCTCACCACAGCGCCGCCGCAGCGGCTCGCCGATGTTCGTCACGCTGCCGGTGAATTCCGTCAGCCGGGAGGGCGGCCGAGGCTTGAGGCCCAAGGAGATAATGTTCTCGCTCAAGGCGCTCGCCACGGCCGACGTCGAAGGTGTCGTGGTCGAGATTTGGTGGGTCTTGGTTGAGAAGAACAAACCTAGGGTTTACGACTGGTTGTGTAATTTTTTTAATTCAATACTGTATTGACATTTGACCTTATGTTGATCTAAGTAGAGTTGATTTGGTTTATTTTGAATTATTATTACTATTTTTGTAGGTAGGAATTGTTTCCTAGTCATGAGCCTCATACTCTGGAAGTTTGTCCCCCTTATGTAGGATTCCGCTTCCTCTATGGGTGCTTGATGAGATAAAGAAAGATGTCGAGTTAGCATATTGTGACCGGTTTGGAAGAAGAAATATTGAATACATTTCCCTTGGATGTGATATTCAAGTGTATGCTGATTTTATGAGGGATTTTAGGGACACTTTCAGGTCTTTGCTTGGTGTTATCATCACAGTAAGGTTCTATGATGATTTTGGTTTCTTACAATCCAACAAGGGTTCAAATTCCAGATATTATTATTATTGTTATTTTTATTATTATCAGATTTTATTGTAATTATTTATGTCATTCTGTTCGTGTTGCAGGGTGTACAGATTGGCATGGGACTTGATGGTGAACTAAGATATCCTTCCTTCTCTCCACAAGAGACGAATTTGGCATGGTCTCAAGAACTTGGAGAAAAGGATGAGATGGCTGAACCTTTGGCCTTTTGGCACGCATCAGAACATGTTCATATGTCAAATGTGATTATTACTTATTAAATATTACGAAGTGCTGTTTCGAGAAGGAATTTGAATCCTCTGTGCCTTCCTAAAATAGAAAGCATCTCCACACAGGTTGTGACTGTAGGTAAATTCCAAGGAGGTAGTGCATTCAATATCATTCCAGATNCNGTCACTATCGGTGGCACCTTCCGAGCTTTTTCAAAAGAAAGCTTCNAGCAATTAAGACANCGAATCGAGCAGGTATGTCATGGAGAAGAATNACATTTATTTTGTATGCATAAACTAAAATGGTCAGAATTTGTTTTTATATTTAGTCTTGTTCGTACATTTCTTAAAAGTAATAATAGGATCAGCAAATAAAATGCATTAAGTTTCTTCTTTTATATTGAAGTCAACGAATGCACTTGAATATTTACAAAAACTCTCATTCATCTTCTACAAACACAAGTTGATTTTAATTTACAAAAAATGTTTGATGTACCTTGCCCTTTACTTTCATCTTTTCTAAGTGTACACAGAAGGCATGTTCTATATCATCAAACAATAATCTGTTGTTATCCTTTTTGTTTATTATTTCTATAAGCTCAACCTTTAGTTTAAAAACATGACACAAAATGAAATGAAAATATTTTTGTAATTATCGACATAAACGTATTACAATAAAAGTAAGAAACACCCTTACATGATAATTTCAACTATAACATGGATTCACTCACATCATACAGTTTTCATTACACGTGATCTTGGCAGATGCTAAGGCTAATTCGTTTATGTAGGTTGTTATTGCACAAGCTGCTATGCAGAGGTGCAATGCAATAGTGAACTTCCTTCAGGAACAAAATCCTTTCTTTCTCATAACCATAAACGATGGTGACTTGCATGAACATTTTCGGAGTGTTGCAGGGAATTTGCTTGGCGTGAATAAAGTAAATAACATGCAACCATTGATGGGAGCTGAAGACTTTTCATTCTATCAAGAGGTCATACCTGGCTACTTTTTCATGGTTGGAATGCAGAATGCCTCACATGAAAAACTTGAGCAGGTACACTCACCCTACTTCAAAGTCAATGAAGATGTTCTTCCTTATAGAGCCGCACTTCATGCCTCATTAGCTGTTAGTTATCTTCTGAAACATCCACAGGACATAGCCCCTGCAGAGGGGAAATATCGCGATGAATTGTAACAGAACTTAACTTTTTGTTGGAAAAAAATGACTGTTAGTAGTCACTAAAATAATAACAATATATATTTTGTTTCTTGTAGCAATGACATTATGAACTGGTTTGCATTTAAATTTTTATTAAACCTGGTGTTGAGCTTATGCATGAGCTTAGAAAATAAAGCTGTTTTACATTTTAATAAATTACCAATTTTTTCTTGTGAAAATTTACCCTTCTTCTTCCTTCCATTTTTGGAAGATAGTATCTGTTTTAAAGTTGTCACAGTTTTCATATGGGTCTCAACCATGGAGGATCTTTAAAAGACCCTATAGATATGGTTAAATGTTCAATCAGGCCCTGAACTTCTGAGTGTTAATTTAGTTCTTCAACATATGAAGATTTTAATTAAGTCCATAATTAATTAGAAATCACTCTGCACAACTATTGTACTCTGCTATCACATTATTTTTGACTTAAAATTTGGTAATTACCAAAGGTTTTTGGCCCTCGGTAATTACCGAAGGCTTTCGCCCCTCGGTAATTACCGAAGGCTTTCGCCCCTCGGTAATTACCGAAGGCTTTCGCCCCTCGGTAATTACCGAAGGCTTTTGGCCCTCGGTAATAGTTAGCGACAGGCTATTTACCGAGGGCCTTTTGACCGTCGCCGGACCCTCGATAATGAGTCTTTAGCGACGACTTGTGGCATTTTCTGAGAGATTATGGCCTTCGGTAATGCCCTTCATTACTGTAGTACATCATCTATATTGATATGAATTTATTTTTAGTAGCACAGTTACAGAAGAAGTTTGTCTATTTTGGGTTCTGGTTTTGGCCTATTTTAGTTGACGTCTACTCATACTTTTTTATTTCTTTTAGACTTTATTTGTTTTAATAATTAGTAATAAGCTGGTTAGTATATAATTACATTTTATAATTAAATTCAATAATAAAAAGTCGAAGATATGACGTCTATATGTTTGACAGGTAGGTGAATAGACGTCAGAGACTCTCCTAATTGACGTCTATACGTCTATATAGGCACAAAACCCTAGAAAATATTTATTAGAATAAATATAAAAATAAACATAAAAAAATCAAGTCAAAATCAATAATCACACTACTAGAATAGTTAAACCAATGAGTCCCTGGCAACGGCGCTAAAAACTTGTTAATACGCTGACAAGTGTACCAGATCGTATCAAGTAATAAATAAACGGTAAGTCCGAGTATCGTCTCCCAAAGGACTCTTAGGACTAAACGTTCATGTGATTAATGGAAATCATAAGACTTGAATAAATAATAAGTTGAGTTTTAAATACAAAACTAGAAGTAAACATGCATGCAAAGGTTTGATCAATTGGTAGTAAAAGATATGGATGAATGATATTCTTGGGGTTTACGATTTCATTCTAATCAACTCTCAAATATCTATTATTCTTATTAGATTCAACTTTGTTATCAATGTTTATGCCACTTTCTATTTTACTCTTAACTCGATCTCTCGGTGAAAAGAGCCTAATCACAATTACTAGCTTACTATGTCTAGTCTCCCTAACAATTATTTATGCAATACAAACAGAAGCTTAAAGCAATTGATGTTTCTATTCCTATCTCTAGGTAATATTCATTAGCAAGAGTAATTCTTCATGTGTATACCTAACTATACGTCTCCATATAGAAAGAATCAAAGATGATGCATTTGAATAACGTCTTAAACAAAGCATTAGCATGAACGGAAGAAAAACTCAAACTATTGATAGATACAAGTATATGAATAAAATAAGAAATTCGATATAAGAGAGTTTCAAAGAACTACATCGTTCCCCAACAACAAAAGGCTTAGTTCACCATAATCATGGTGAAACTAGATGAATTGAATGGAAAGAATATAAAAGATAACCCTAGATTTGTAATATTGGAGCTCTAGAATCCAAAATCCGCCTCCAAGGTGTGAAAATCGTGTTTCTGCGTCCTTTCTGCCAAAAGATACATTCTTTAAGATGTTCTGGTTTATAAATAGGGCAGAAAAATAACAGAAAACAGGTTCAGGCCCAAAACAGATCATAAAAATAACAGAAAACTGGCTCAGGTCTAATAGTACACTGCCCACTGGTGGGTAACACCGCTCGACGGTCTGTGCGACACTTGGGTTCACCGCTCAGCGGTACAAAGCCACTACTCAACGCCAGCAGGTGTTTCAGCACTTCGTTTTTCTACCCTCAGGTTGACATTTTTGCATTCTAGTTGACTTTTCTACACAACAACTCCTTGATACTTCAACCCTTCTTTCAAATCATTCCAATATCCTACAAAATCAAGGGAATTTATTGATAAAATCATAAAACATGTCCTCAACTCTCTTATTCACCAAACTACAGCAAATTCATGAGTCCAAGCAATTTTCTATGCCAAAAAGGGTACATTTGATATCAAAATTAAGTATAAAACTAATGGTTTTTGAACAGTTATCACAACTCCCAAATTAGAACTTTGCTTGTCCTTAAGCAAATAAGATGAAACTTAGTCTTCCATAAATCATCACAATGGTTCAACTCTTTCAAAAAAATTTTCTTTCAAGACAAGTAATCATTCAAATCAGCTCATCAGTAGAATTTAGTCAAGATGTGCACATGCTTTGATTCAAATTACTCATCATGGTGTTCACACAACACATAATCCTCCAACAGATGTTATTCTCATGAATGACCAATTATCTATGCAATGTAATCATGAATTCATGGAATCCTTCCTCACTAGATAAAGCGATTCACTCAATCACTCAAGTGTTTCAAGAGGTCACTCCTTCACTCTACTATCCAAATGTCACATAGAACAAAATTGCCTTTCATTTACCACAATCAATCATACTTGCACACAAATGTCATCACAAGGGCTTTTCATGGCTTGTAACATGGTTGGGCTAACAAGAAAAATTAGTTTTTCCAGATCACAAAACCCTTGAGTTAAGAGAGTTATTTATACATTCATAATTCAAGCACAAAATCTCTTTAACCAATCAATCTCATTCCCAACTTTCCCCTTTTTTCATTGAGCTTATCTATCTTTTTCATTCTATCTTTTTCATGCTTCACTCAACACCTTAGCTCAATGCTTTCTCTTTCTTTTTCAACTTTCCCAACAACTCCAAACTTGAACCTTTATCAATACCATGCAATAATTTTCATCTTAACTCAAGGTAAAGATTTTTTCACAAGGGTTTTCATCTTGTTTAAGGCTTAGGTTCAAAAAAGGTAGAACACATGGTGCTCTTTTTAATTGGGATGAAAATTTATACATTGGCTAAGAAAGGGTTTAATAAAAAATGGCCTTGATCATATGACACATGCATACAATTTAGTCAATCATATAAAATTTGGCAAAATTATTCATGCTTTCAAGTATATAGCAATCATACAATCAAAACCTCTACAGTTCTAAACCTCACTCATATGCTCAATCACTATTCCAGATATTTTAGATAAACATCCTGCTTAGCATCATAATCACAATCACAACATCACCGTGCATTTGTTCACATAGCTTGTGAACCACCACTTGTATATCAGCATATTGTGCACATACTCAACATCAATAATATAAGGCATCATCAAGCAATACCCATCATGAAAAATCAATATCAAACCATTGCATCAGATAAAATGTCCAACCAAGTACATCAATCCTACACTAATTAACAGAAGCAAATAAGTTCAAAATCCAAAAACAAAAGATAGAAAAGAAATCATGCTCTAGTGTAGATAGCATCCATCAGTAGGTGTTGTCATCAAAGTCCTCCTCCTCTCCTTTTTCTACACCTTCAAAAATCATCGTCCTCATCATCTTCCTTCATAGCTGGAGCTTCAGCTACACCAACTCTGATTCCTTCCTCTTGTTCCCCACAATTTGTATCCCCTTTCTTGATGAGGAGGCCATCCCTGCACCAAGTACAATTCACAAAACCATAAGGAATCTCATTAAACATTAGTAAAACACAAAAATTCTTCCGAAGAATGTGGAGGAATCAACCCCAAATAGTTGTGCTCTCAAAAAACCCCAAACTTGGATGTTGAAGTAGGTTCAAAATTGATAAAATTGGGTTTTTAAGAGAGAGGATGATAGGAGAAGTGATGGGAAAACTTTGGAAGAGTATTTGAAAGTGAAAAAGAGTTTAGGGATCTAATAGAGAGTGCTTGGGCGAGCCCTAAGGGGTGTAAAAATCACATAATGGGCCAAGGCAACAAAGCATAATTTTAAGTTCACCGCCCGATGGTGAACGCGATTTTCTCTTTCCCCTTTTTGCTTTGTTTCAAAACATTTTGACCCTATAACTCTCAATTTCGACTTTCAAAATTAATTTTTCATGCAATTCCCAATCACTTAACTCACATATGCAACAATTAATTCCTAAATGCAACTAGAACAAAATTAAAACATGCAACAAATCAATCAACTAGGTTTCCTCCCAGGTAGCGCTTGTTTAACGTTACTAGCCTGACCCAATCCTTTCTAGCACCCATCAGTAGGTTCAAACTTTACCATCACCCATCAGTAGGTTTACCTTCCTGGTATCCTTTATTAGATACCTAAATCTTTGATGACATACCCTTTGCCATGACCTAGCACATTCATGAAGAGTTGGAGGCATCTATGAAAGATGGGCCTAGACTCTTTCTCTTGGGCCATCTTAAGTCATCATGAAGATTTAGTAGAGTAAGAATAATTTTAGGCCTTGTATTTTGGGCCAAGAAGTCTAGATTTTATTTGGGCTTTGTATTTTGTGCCAAGTAGTCTAAATTTTATTTGGGTTTGGTATTATGGGCCTAGTAGTGTAGGATTTCAATTGGGCCTTATATTTTGGGCCAAGTAGAATAGGATTTTGACCAAACAAGTCAACAAAGGGCCAAGGCCCAAAGTTGACTATGCTTGGATGTCCAAAATGGGTGTGTTGACCAAGGGTTCAACATTTTGGCTAAGCTTGGAGGACAAGGGAGACAGATTTCGTCCTAGAGATGTGGAGTCTTCCCATTGAAGAGTTTTCCTCCTAGTTAGTTACCATGTGTCACTCTAGGAATGAAGAGTTTTTCCATAGGTAGTGGCCATATGTCACTTTCTCATTTGAGAGGATTTTTGCCACTTGTTTCTCTCTTATTGGAGAGGATTTCTCCTTGCTCTCCAAGACAACCAAGGTGGCTCTTTTTGTTAAGAAACAGGTAGGGTTCTTTTAACACCAAGAGCGGGGGGGGGGGGGTGAATTGGTGTTGA
Source organism: Vigna radiata var. radiata (assembly GCF_000741045.1). Lineage (NCBI taxonomy): Eukaryota > Viridiplantae > Streptophyta > Magnoliopsida > Fabales > Fabaceae > Vigna > Vigna radiata. Next base: position 99,216 of record NW_014541979.1, on the reverse strand, counting down.
TTCAAAATTAAAATCTTTTCGCAATCTTGATATGAAAAATTCAAAGCTTTTGATCTTTCCTTGAAAAGCAAGTTATTGAAAATGTAATGCAGCGGAAAAACACAGTTGACTGCCTAGCATATATAGCGATTGGAAAATAAAGAGTGCAGGGATGAGAAAATCCAAACACTGTGTTTATATTGGTTCGGCCAACAATGCCTACATCCAATATCCTTCCAACCAAGAAACAAATGTACTATAATGGTTGCGGTTTTTACAACAAGGAATTTGTAGAAGCACTACGCAAAAATATAAATCTCCTCTCTAACCCAAAACCAAATATAGCTACACATACAAAACCAGAATTGCAGCAAGAATCCCCTCTTCTGGAATCTGCACCCACGTCGAACAATCCTCAACATGTCACCAGCACTCTTCACAGAATGCCAAGCCTATCACAGTAGACTTCACAGGTTTCCAAGCCTTCAGTCAAAAACAACAGTCTTCATAGGATGCCAAGCCTATCAAGATCAAACCAGAAGCACCTCTTTGTGCAGATATTGATCAAACAGTAAGAGCAATAACTTGTCCTTCTGAATCTCTCTCAAGCAAGATCACCACCGTCTTCTTTGAGAATTCTTGGAGCTTCTAACGAATTCAATATGAAACAGGAAAATGAAAATGTTAGATCGCAAAAGTCGCAAAACAATTCGCGTTCTGTCTATTTATAGTTTTCTGTTTCATTAGATTGATTCTCAGTCGAATAGCCTACTAATACAGTCGACTATATTAAAACAGTTATAACAGAAAGTCAACATAAAGGCTCCTCAGTCAACAAAATCAAGACACATTTATTACAGATGACCTGGTCACACAGTTTTAACTAACTTTTGAAAATATAGCTGTTGGAGCTTGTAGGCTTTACAGAATTCAGAAAGAACAGTAACACAGTTGAATATACATTTCACAATGTCGACTGACACATGAAAAATCACTTTGAAATTCTTTTCAACTCAAAATCTCACACATCACTGGTTCACAAAATCTGTACAAAGATTTTAGCATAGTCGAATCCATTAAGAGTGTATTCGACTGGACTAGAACTTTGTCACAACATATATAAGTTCAAAAGGTTCCAGTGATCTTTTCTTTCAGAAATGTGTAATGATAAAAAATATTTTATCTCACATTTCAATACAACCATGTTCCACAAATATAAGACTCAATCAAACATAGGAACATACAATGTAATTCACCAAAACATGTTCAACAAATATGACAATCATTACAGAATAAGAACATGTAATACTGGAACATATGTACTGTTATTAAGCATTGAGTTGTCATCATAAAAAACCAATTTGATATAGATTTTGTGTTGTCAACAATCTCAACAATCTCCCCCTTTTTTGTTCATGCACAACCATGATTAATAACTCAACCATGTTTGTACAGTTCCACAAAGAAACAAAGTAAAAATATATATATCAGAAACATTAACACAGTTACTCTGCATATACAGCAAAAATATCAAGCAGATAAAGTATGATGCAGTAATTCTCCCTATGTATACATGCTCTCATACGCTCATGAATATTTCTCCCCTTCTGTGCATTAACGAAAAAGGAATGCTTCAGATATTTATGCACTTTTGAAAACTAACAGAGATGCATCAAAAAAATATGCAATGTATGAAGTACAATGATGCTATCTAAATCACATGTTCATCACAAAACAATGTAAACTCCCCCTGAAATATAGATGCGTGATGAAACAATGTGTAAAGCAGTGATACTCCCCTTGTCATTATGCATGATTTTCAAAAACAGTTTGATTGAACAATGTAGAATATCACATTAAGTTCACAGTTTAAGCACAAATTTGTATCACATTCAAACAATTAAATCACATTTATATGTAATGATACAAATAACAACAATCTCACAATATTATCTCAATTTGGATATTAAACATGTAAATATAAGAGATAATAGCAGAATATTAATGATTTAAGCAAACAGTAAGGATAAAATCAAATTCTAGAATTAGAATTGTTAACCCATTCAGGCACAGTCGAATGCATTAAATCATCAGTCGAATGCATTGCTTTGCAACTGTTGAATTCCAAATGTAAATCTTTAAAGCAATGTCCTTCTTGCAAAACCTTTCAAAAACCTTATCCAGATCAAGCATAGTGGTAAGCAAGAATTATATCATCTCAAAATAGAAGTCAATGTATAAAGATGCATGACAGTTCAAGCATAATTGACTTCAATCTGAACAAAGTCGAATCAATCAAACAATTTATCAGAATTCATTCAACTAGTTTAAGTATTGTATTGAAATGTATTCAAACTGCAAATTTTCATTTCCTTGTTAGAAAAGATATTAGAATGGATATGAGATAGCAAGGAAACAAAAACTAAACATGAAAAGCAACAAAAGATGGGTTTCTAAGCCATTTACAAAATGAAAATTCTAGTCTAGTACCCCACAAACAAAGAACTAATTTTTCTTTCTCTTTTTATTTATGAAGGTCTTGAGAATCATATCACTTGTTTTGTCCTCTGATTTTGTCTCTTCATTATCATCATTGCTTCTTTGAGATGATTTTTCAAAGGCGTTAACATCTTTAGGATCTTCATGTCCACGAGCGTTGCTTTTCTGTTCATCAAGCCTTCTTTTGATTTCAGCAAGCCTTCTTTTCTGTTCATCAATGCATTCCACACCACAGTAAACTAGTATCTTTGAAATGAAAACACAGTAAGGTAAATTTCCTGATTCTGATTTTGTCACCTTTAGCATGTTATCTGAAATGGCAACCGGCCAATCCACTTGAATATTCTCCTTTAAGGCTTTCAACAGCATCAGGTCTTTGGTGCTTGCTTGAGCATAATTTCCTCCTCTAGCCATGAGAATGTAGGCAATGGTGTAGATGGCCATTCTCTCGTCTTTCTTCATGCCACCTGTTTTGTAGTTAGAGTTCACTTGAAGATCACCTATATTTCTCAGGCATAGTTGGTATTCATTTAGCTTGTTAAATCCATCTATTCCAAGATGACATTTATTGCCGCCGATTCTTAATCCACCAACCTTTTTCCAGACATCTCAGTTAGTTTGATGTCTATTCCTTTAACACGAGAACAGAGGATGCCATCAACAATCTTTAGATTTCAGTAGAAGACCTTCACCAAGTCTGGGTAACATGGACTTGCCATTTCAACAAATTGCTTCAAACCCTGATTCTTAATCCCTCCCTGAAACTGAAATCCTTCATTCCTAAAGAACTTTAGCTTAAGAAACTTGTGTGTAAACAAAGTTCTTCTTTTCCAGTAATCAAGAAACTTAGACTGAGCATCATCGTCACTGATCCAACCGTTTAAGTCATACATCCTTCTAGAGCTTTTCGAGGCAAAAGACTTAACCCTTCTTCTTGGTGTAGAGCTTGACGCCATTTTGTTTAGAAGATGATTAATGATTCTCTTAGAAGAGATTATAATAGTGAATGACTTGATCAACAAGAGCAAATATAGTGATTTATGATTTTCAAGAGTTTTAGCAAGTTTGTATTGAGTAATAAATTGGAGGGAACCTCTAATTTTTCACTTTCGCACGCAAAATGAAATTTCAAATATCAGATTGATCAGAACTTTTCATCACTTAGTTGAATACATTAGTTTACCAGTCGACTGTGACTTGTTAAAACTTATTTTTGATCAAATTTAATCATTCAAGCAACTAAGCACACAATACAAACAATCATTCAACAACAATCAATCAATATAAACATGATGCAGCAGAAAGATACAGGTTTACTAGTTGTAGACCCTCAAGGTGTTTGATATATTCCATGGTTAATTCATCCTTGGGAACAGTTCTGTATCAGCTGCATAACTTGCAAAACAGTTAAGTTTTGGTTGCTAGTACCCATTTGATTTTGGGTCCTTGATTGTTAGTTCTTGTCATATGTTCCTTTGGTATCCATACATATAATCCTTGAGGAACAACATTTCTATAATAACAATTTCTAACAGTATGACCAACACAATTGGAATAAAAACATGCATTTTTGACAGGTTCTCTTAATTCATTAAGCTTTATAGCATTGGTTCTGTTAGAATAAGCTTTATATCCAATTCCTTGTCTATTCTTAATTCTGCTAGATGAATTCAATACAACATCTAAATTGTCACTAGCTTGAGCAAACTTAGCTAGCTTGCTAGTCAAGTAATTTATCTTTTCAATGTAGAGGACAATTTTCACAAACTTTTTCAACCGTAACAATTTAAATCTCAATATTTCTAGCAGATGATAAAGCTTCATTTAACTCTTTTTCTAGTTTTTCATTTTCTTCGACAAGGTTATCAATTCTTTTCTCAAAATCTCTTCTTTCAAAGCACAGTCGATTTACCTTGTATTGTAGTCGCATGGCTTCAGCATGTAGCTCTTTGAATGCATCTTGAAGCAGATCATATTTAACTTCTACCGGTTCATTTGATATATCTACATCACTGTCATAATCATCCCATGTTACACCTATCATATAGCACATATTTGATTCCTCATCTTGATCAGAATCTTCATCACTTGACTTCTTAGAATCTGAGTTTTCCCAAGCAATGTAGGCTCCTTTCTTTCTCATGTTTCTGCCTTGAGGAAATCTTTTCTTTCCTTTCTACTTTGGCATTCAGGCTTGATATGACCTTCTTTTCCACATTCATAGCACTGGACAACATTCGTGCTAAAACTTTTCTTTTTGTTTTAACCTGCATGGTTAGATAGTTGACTATCATTTTGTATAAGTCGACTAAATTTTCTTACCATCAAGGTCATCAATGCTTTGTCGTCCATCTCTATTTCTGTTTATGTTTCAGAGCTATGGAATTCTTTTCTACAATCTCCTCTTTATCTTGTAGTCTACCAAGTTCTAACTCATGTTCCCGTAACTTGCCAAACAAGGTAGCCATATTCATCATTGTAAGATCTTTGGATTCAGAGATTATAGTGACTTTTGGTTGCTAGTTCCTGTTCAGGCTTTTCAGAATCTTTATGTTGATCTCTTCCTTGTCAAAGACTTTTCCAAAAGCCATCAGGTGATTTATGATATGAGTGAACCATTTCTGGACATCATAGATGCTTTCACCAGCTTTCATTTTGAACAACTCATATTCTTGTATCAACGAATTCTTCCTGTCTCTCTTGACTTCATTTGTACCTTCAAGTGTTACCTTTAGAACATCCCACATTTCCTTTGTAGACTTGCAATGGGATATCCTGAAAAATTCATCAATAGTTAGTGTAGAGGCAATAATGTTCCTAGCTTTAACCTCATACTGATATTTTCTATTTTCATCAGCAGTCCACTCAGTAAAAGGTTTCAAAACAATTTTACTATCAACAATTTTTGTAGGTACAAATGGACCATTTAAAGTAGCATCCAAAATTCCTTTATCTTGCGATTCAAGAAAGATCTGCATGCGAATTTTCCAAAAAGGATAGTTTTCACCAGCAAAAAGAGGTGGTCTGTTTGTTGAAGCACCTTCACCAAAAGTTTGAAAATTTGAAGCCATCCCCAAGTTTTACAGTCGAATAAAATAAAAACAGAGTCGATTGAATTTTCAAATATCTTATGAAAACCAGCTCTGGTGCCAATTGTTAAGAAACAGGTAGACTTCTTTTTACACCAAGAGGGGGGGGGTGAATTGGTGTTATTCAAAATTAAAATCTTTTAGCAATCTTGATATGAAAAATTCAAAGCTTTTCATCTTTCCTTGAAATGCAAGTTATTGAAAATGTAATGCACCAGAAAAACGCAGTTGACTGCCTATGAGATATAGTCGACTTGAAAATAAGGAGTGCAGGGATGAGAAAATTCAAACACAGTGTTTATACTGGTTCAACCAACATTGCCTATATCCAGTGTCCTTCCAACCAGGAAGCAAATGAACTATAATGGTTGCGGTTTTTACAACAAGGAATTTATAGAAGCACCACGCAAAAACATAAATCTCCTCTTTAACCCAAAACCTAATGTAGCTCCACACACAAAACCAGAATTGTAGCAAGAATCCCCTCTTCTGCAATCTGCACCCACATCGAACAATCCTCAACGTGTCACCAACACTCTTCAAAGGATGCGAAGTCTATCACAACAGACTTCACAGGTTGCCAAGCCTTCAATAAAAAACAACAATCTTCACAGGATGCGAAGCCTATCAAGATCAAACCAGAAGCACCTCTGTGTGTAGATATTGATCAAACAATAAGAGCAATGACTTCTCCTTCTGAATCGCTCTTAAGCAAGATCACCACCGTCTTCTTGGAGAATTCTTGGAGCATCTAACGAATTCAATCTGAAACAGGAAAATGAAAATGTTAGATCACAAAAGTAACAAAATAATTGACGTTCTGTCTATTTATAGCATTCTGTTTCATCAGATTGATTCTCAGTCGAATAGCCTACTAATAAAGTCGACTGTATTAAAATAGTTATAACAGACAATCAACATAAAGGCTCCTTAGTGAACAAAATCAAGACACATTTATTACAATTGACCATGTCACATAGTTTTAACTAACTTTTGAAAATATAACCGTTGGAGCTTGTAGGTTTAACAGGATTTTAGAAAGAACAGTAACACAGTCGAATGTACATTTCACAATGTCGACTGACACATGAAAATCACTTTGAAATTCTTTTCAACTCAAAATCTCACATAGCACTGGTTCACAAAATCTGTACACAGATTTTAGCATAGTCGAATCCATTAAGAGTGTATTCGACTAGACTAGAATTTTGTCACAACATATATAAGTTCAAAAGGTTCCAGTGATCTTTTCTTTCAGAAATGTGTAATGATAAAAAATATTTTATCTCATATTTCAATACAAGCATGTTCCACAAATGTAAGACTCAATCAAACATAGGAACATACAATGTAATTCACCAAAACATGTTCAACAGATATGACAATCATTACAGAATAAGAACATGTAATACTGGAACATATGTATTGTTATTAAGCACTTAGTTGTCATCATCAAAAACCAGTTTGATATAGAGTTTGTGTTGTCAACAATCTCAACACATTTAGGTTAAAGTTTCAGCCTATTTTGAGACACCTTAGCGTATAAATAGAGGTGTTCTCCATCATGTATCACCTTTGAAGATTTAGAGTAAAGTTATGCTGCCATTTTTATGCCATACTACTCTTTTAAGGTCACCCTAGGCTAGAGCAACCCAAGTGGCCTCCTCTAACCACCTTCCTCCAAAAGTTGGCCCAACCTCTCTTAGAGAACCACCAAACACATCTTCCCTCACCATACAACTCATCAAAACCATGAGCTATCAACACCTTTCACCACCACCAAATTCCACAANCTTCATCCATGAACTTATGGCTTGATTTGCTTCTAGATTTGGCTTGTCCTAGCTAGAGTGTTTTTTGCCATGATTTGGTATCAAGAACCTTGGTTCTTCAAAGAGCTAAGTTTCTTGGTCTTGATCCATCAATCTTCTAGCATCCCTCAGTAGATGTTGTAAAACATCCATCTATAGATGCCGTTATTATTGCAAAACAAAAAAAATCAAATATAAACCACACAAATTAAAAAGAAAAAGTTAGAAATTGGGTTTCCTCCCAACAAACGCTCTTTTAACGTCATTAGCTTGACCGGTAAAGCTCAAACACCCTTCAGTAGGTGTTGATATTCTCCTTGCCTGATATTCTTTTCTTTTTCTTCTTTCTGTTGAATTTCTTTAGAAAGTTGATAAAACCAAGCACCTATTTCCATATCTCAATCATAGGAGTAATCTCCAATTTCTTGAAGATTTCCATAAAGCACTTAAACTTCTTTTCCTTCCTATGATATTTCTTTTGATGAAGAAGGGGCTTTTTATAAGATCTTTTCTTCTCTCCTTTCCTCCTCTTTTTCTCACTCTTCTCCTCTCTCAACTTTCTCTTTTTCTTTTCTCTTATTTTCTTCTTTTTTTTGCACGTTTTCTCTTTTTTTCTTTTCTCTCAACCACTACATTTTCTTCCTCATCATCTTTATCTTCCTCACTCAACCTTTCTATTTTTATCTCCTCTATCTTTTCCCCCTCTATCTTCTCCTCATTAACAACCTTTTCACTTTCAACGATAGTGCCTTGACATTCCTCCTTAGGGTTAACTTCAGTGTTAACCCTAAAATCATCCAGAGGCTCAATTACGCAACCCAATTCTATCTCCATCCTTTTACATCTTGCTTCCATACATTCTGAAAAGGAGATGACATTTTGCATCACTTGTTGGAATGTCTCATCATGACTTTCTGATGGAGATGGTTGCTGCCAATGTTGTTCAATTTCCTCCTCTATTTCTTCAAATAAAGAGGGATGTTGCTGCCTTTGATGTTGTCGTAACTCCTCCAAGCTTTTAATATTCCAATCCACGACCCATAGAAAAAGTTCGTCAAAATTTGTGTTCTCCCTGAGTGGAGTGATTTATGGCTCGACAGCTTGCCCAAATTGGCCTTGATCCATGTTTGAGTGAGGTTCCCACAAGTGGTTGAAATCAACTTTGTAGAATTAAGTGCCCATATAGTCAAATTCTTGTCCAAATTGCACAAAACCCTAGAAAACATTTAGTAGAACAAAAATAAAAATAAACATAAAAAAATGAAGTCAAAATCGATAATCACACTACTAGAATAGTTAGACCAATGAGTCCCCAACAACGACGCCAAAAACTTGTTAGCACCCTGACAAGTGTACCAGATCGTATCAAGTAATAAATAAACGGTAAGTCCGAGTATCGTCTCCCAAAGGACTCTTAGGACTAAATGTTCATGTGATTAATGGCAGTCATAAGACTTGAATAAATAATAAGTTCAATTTTAAATGCAAAACTAGAAGTACACATGCATGCAAAGGTTTGATCAATTGGCAGTAAAAGATATGGATGAATAGTATTTGATGAGTCAATATTTTCTTGACTTTACTTAGTTTATTGTGCTAGAATTAATCAGGGAATTGTGCTTAATTTTCCGGTATTTT
>NW_014541979.1:88300-90140 GCF_000741045.1 Vigna radiata var. radiata | reverse complement strand
AATTATTTGCATTATTATTTGCAGGGAAAATTTTGGAGATATATTTTGGAGCATTAGGATGGAGACAAAATAAATCAAGACTCTTCCATAAGCGTTTTAGAATTAGTTGTATTTTAATTTAGTAGTTTAGAATTTTTAGACAAACTTTGACTTTGTGGGCCAATTTTTGGTATTTGTTGTTGAGCCCAATAGTAAAAATTAGACACACGGCACCCTAGGGTTGGGTGGACCCCACCCTAATTTTTGAGACACTTGATCCTAGGAAGAAAGAGGGGAGCAACCGTCATTCTCTATTAGCACAGTCTGCTGCAACGTTTTCTGGGAGCAATGTGGATGCTATTTCTTGATTTTGGATGAGTAGGAATGTGATTCACTACTGTAGCATATTTAAGATAACTCACGGTGCACTTCTTTAATCTTTATTTCGTTTCTTTGATTGGAAAAGCAAGAGAAGAGTTGATTATTCTTTCTTTTGGCAAGCAACACGGTGACAACTCTTAATGAATTTTTTTTGTGATTCATTCGGTACTATTGCAAAGATAGATAGCCTTTCTTTAGCTTTTCTTTATCTTATTCATGGAATGAAAAAATAGATTAGGTGTTGTTTGGTGATGGGACAGGGTGAATAGAATTTGTAGAAGCATTTTCTTATTTTATTTTGCAAATGTCGTCACAGCCAGCAAAAGAAGAAATTATTTTGGTGAAGAAATGCTCTCATGGAGGAGAGGATGCAATGTTTTGTTCTTATTTTAATTGAAAAAAAATATAAATGTCATGGGAATAATTTTGTGACATGATGGATGCAGAGGCTTCATGCCATTAAATGTTTCTTTTAATTAGTTGATGATAATAGAAGTAGATTAGGTAAAATAGGAGGAGGGGACGTGACTAGGTAGAGAGTTTTTCTTTTCTTTAATTACTTTATTTCTTTATTAAAGAAGAGTAGATTAAATGTGAGTTGATGTATGGTGTACGGTGATGATGATGGGTTCAGAGAATTTAATTCCATTTGTCTTCAATTAAGCTTAAGTTTTCATCCATCTTTGCATTGTGTTACGTTCTCGGGAAGGAAGTCCACATGGTCACTTCAATTTCAATTGTATCTTCATTTAGAAAGCAAGCAAAGGGTGTTCACGGGTTTTGCTAGAATTGTCACGGCTGCACCAAAATTCCATGCCTCAAAATTTGGAATTCAAAAATTGAGAAAATGAAAATGGTTTGTTGAAATGGGAGGTCACGGTCCAGAAGATTAATTTTAGGCCATTTACAATTTTAATTTCTTTAGTAGGTGCATGTGTCATGTGAATTGGTAAAAGAAAAATTATGTTGTTTATTTTTTTTTAACTTTAAATTAGTTTGAATTGTAGTTTAGTTGTTTTTTTTCCTTTCTTTAAATTAGTTTTGCATTTGATAGTTTTAACTGTGCTTAGATATTTGTTTGCTCTAGTATTGGGTTTAGTATTTTCACTATCTGGACTCGATTTTAAAAAAATAACTGCAACCACACCAGAGGTCCAAATGCTACGTTTTATGTGTCAAATGAAAAATATTTGAGTCTATTTTCCAGGAAAAAAAAACCTCATCATTTAGAGCTCCGTAGAAAACGTTATGGATAAAACATTGAGCAAAGGTCAAAGTTGTCCTATTCCAGCGTGAATTTTCGTATTTACTGTAGCAGTTTCATTTTTACTGTTTTAATTTCATTTTCATGCATGGTGAAATGTGTTGTTGCATTTAATTTCGTTTTAATTGAATTTAATTACGTTTTTACATCTGCGTTTTAATTTAATTTCATTTTAATTTTTCTCATTCACCGCGCAAACCTTTCACAAACCCCCCC
>NW_014541979.1:85055-87820 GCF_000741045.1 Vigna radiata var. radiata | reverse complement strand
CCCCCCTCACTTCGTGTTTGACTTGATTCTGAACCGCAGTCGGTCCTTGAGAGTCAACCTAGGGTCATTCCCTAGTAGTATACTACATTTTTAATGCACATCAAATTTGTGTGGGTTGCGATAACCCATCAGTATTGTTGGGGTTTACGATTTCATCCTAATCTACTCTCAAATATCTATTATTCTTATTAGCTTCAACTTTGTTATCAATGTTTATGCCACTTTTATTTTACTCTAAACCCCATCTCTCGGTGAAAAGAGCCTAATCACAATTACTAGTTTTCTATGTCTAGTCTCCCTAGCAATTATTCATGCAATATACACAGAAGCTTAAGGCAATTGATGTTCCTATTCCTATCTCTAGGTAATATTCATTATCAAGAGTAATTCTTCATGTGTAGACCTAACTATACGTCTCCATATAAAAAGAATCAAAGATGATGCATTTGAATAACGTCTTAAACAAAGCATTAGCAAGAACGGAAGAAAAACTCAAACTATTGATAAACAAAAGTATATGAATAAAATAAGAAATTCGATATAAGAGAGTATTAAAGAACTACATTGTTCCCCAAAAACAAAAGGCTTAGTTCAAATAATCATGGTGAAACTAGATGAATTGAATGGAAAGAATATAAAAGATAACCCTAGATTTGTAATATTGGAGCTCTCGCATCCAAGATCCGCCTCCAAGGTGTGAAAACCGTGTGTTTGCGTCCTTTCTGCCAAAACATACATTCTCTAAGACATTTCGAGTTTTAAATGGGGCAGAAAAATAACAGAGTACGGGTCCAGGCCCAAAAAAGATCATAAAAATAACAGAAAACAGGCCCAGGTCCAATAGTACAGCCCCTGACGGTGGGTAACACCGCCCGACGGTTTGTGCGACACTTGGGTTCACCGCTCAGCAGTACAAAACCACCGCTTAGCGCCAGCGGATTTTTCAGCACTTCGTTTTTCTGCACTCAGGTTGACTTTTCTACATTCTGGTTGACTTTTCTGCACAGTATCTCCTTGATACTTGAACCCTTCTTTCAAATCATTCCAATATCCTACAAAATCAAGGGAATTTATTAATAAAATCATAAAACATGTCCTCAACTCTCTTATTCACCAAACTACAGCAAATTCATGAGTCCAAACAATTTTCTAAGCCAAAAAGGGTACATTTGATATCAAAATTAAGTATAAAAATAACGGTTTTTGAACCGTTATCAAATACGAAGACGCACTTATCTTCCCCCAACCTGTCACACTCTTTCTAAAAAAGAAAAACAAAGCTTTTGTAACTCTTTAAAAAGTGTGAAGGTTCCCCAAGGTTATTTTTCAAATATTAGTAACCTTGTTTCTATGCAAGAGCTAAAGTTAGTTCTTTTAAAGTCTCACGATTGTCATGTATTGATGCAACAATTCATACCAGTTATTATTCGAGGCATATTAGCTCCTTCTGCTAGAGGTATTCTGACACGTTTGAGTTTGTTCTTTAATGTCATTTGCAAGAAAGTTGTTGACCCTCGAGGTTTAGATCAATTAGAAAATGAAGGAATAAGACTACTATGTGAATTGAAGATGTATTTTCCACCTTCTTTTTTTGATATCATGGTTCATTTGATTTTTCATCTAGTCCGAGAAATTCGAATATGTGGGCCGATTTTCTTAAGGTGGATGTACCCTGTTGAAGGATACATGAAGATCTTAAAGGGATATGTCAAGAATCAGTATTGACCAGAAGCTTCAATCTTAGAGCAATACGTTGCAGAAGAAGCCATTGAATTTTGTTCAAGTTATATGCCAAGTTGTGAACCAGTGGGTCTTCCCAAGAGTAGACTTGAAGGAAAATGTGAAGGTAAAGGTGTTCGTGGTGTAAGGATTAAAAGTGTTAGTAGAAAAGAAGTTGATCAAGCTCATTTGTACATCTTAAACAACACTATTGATGTGATTCCTTACATTTCTGAACACGTTAATGAAATAAAGGCATCACACCCAAGAATGAGTGAAAAATGGCATCTTAATGAACATGTGAAAACCTTCTTACAATGGTTTAAGAAAAAGATTTATGCAATTCCACATGTTTCTGAAAGTCTATTGAGGTTATCTCGTGGGCCGAAAACAGATGTCATTACATATGGTTGTTAACACCCTGACAAGTGTACCAGACGTATCAAGTAATAATAGAACAATAAGTCCAGGTATCGTTTCCCAAGGGCTTAGACGTTCATGTAAATTGATCGCATAAGACTTGAAAGAATAATGATTTGTAATTGTGATGCAAAATTGAAATTTAAACATGCAAATGCAAACTTGATCACTTGATGTTGACAAATTGGCAAGTGTACCAAATCGTACAAGTAATATAAATGGTACGACCAAGTATCATTTTCCCAAGAGACTCGAATGACTTTCTCGTTCACGTGAATTTAAAATAATAAGACTTGAAAATAAAAATTAACAAACTGGATTTGAGAACAAAAATATTAACATGCAAAATAAAGTTGATTCAATTGACAAAAGAAAACAATGGATGAATGAATGTTGTTGGGGGTTTCAATTTCATCTAATCCGCCCTCTCTTATCTACTCCTCTTGAATATTAGTTTGATTAATTAATTGTTATGCGACTTTCTTAGCCTACCCTTAACCCGATCCCTCGGCGAAAAGAGACTAATATTAACTACTGGCTTGCTATCCCTAGCTTCCCCTAGTAATTAATACCGCATTATAAACAGAAGTTAGCGCAATTGATCGTCCTACCCCTATCCCTAGGTG
>NW_014541979.1:82563-84775 GCF_000741045.1 Vigna radiata var. radiata | reverse complement strand
AGTTCATATCATTACTGTACGTCCCCATATCAATAAAGACAAACATCAGTTACCGAATGAGTTAAACGATAAAGGCCTTAAGCATAGATGATAACCCAACAATNANCAANCAAAACATATGGAGACCATATAAATAATCAAGAGTTTCAATAAAAGAGAGTATCAAAAGATTACATTGTTACCCCCAACAACAATAGGGTTTAGTTCACCATAGAGATGGTTAAACTAGATGGAAAATGGAAGAAGAATGGAAAAACAAACCCTAGAAAAGATGAAAAGGAGCCTAAGAGATGCTCTCCAAAGAGCAAAATTAGGTCTGGCCGTTCTCCCCTGTCAAAAGAATAACTCTGAACTCGCACCAGAGGTATTTATAAGTGAAGAGCGCATCAGAAAACAGGCCCAGGCCCAACGGACCACCGCCCGGCGGTTTAAGTGTGCTGCCCGACGGTTTGGCAAAAGCCTTAGAACTGCCCGGCGGTGCAAGGTGCCGCTCGGCGGTTTCCCTCGAAACCGCCCAACGTCAATCGCCATGCGTACTCCTCGCCTTAGACCGCCCGGCGGTTTAAGTGTGCCGCCGGGTGGTGCGTCGACTCTTTAAATCTTCATTTTTCTGCTCTTTTCTTGAGTGTACGACCTGTATCTTCAACTCCATTCTTCATTTTCTCAAAATAGCTACAAAACAATGCAAAATAAGCATAATATCGCTAAAAACAGCTATTGACTCTCTACAGACTCATTTATTGAGTTTTGCTTGATTCTAGGCTCATTCCAAGTAGTAAAGGGCGTAATTCGGTCCAAATTGACATATGAAAATAACTGTTTTTCAACTTTCATCACTTGACAAATAAAGATATGAATGAATGAAGTTGTTGGGGTTTATGATTTCATCCTAATCCACCCTCATATATCTACTATTCTTATTAAATTCCACTTTATTATCAATGTTCATGCAACTTTCTAAATTACTCTAAACCCGATCCCTCTGTGAAAAAAGCCTATTACCATAATTACTAGTTTACTATCCCTAGTCTCCCTAGTAATTACTAATGCATTAATCACAGAAACTTAAAGCAATTGACCGTCCTATTCCTATCCCTAGGCAATATTTCATAATACAGAGAATTCTCATCAGTTCTAGATTTCCGCGTATGGACAAAATAAAAGATCATGACACCGAATGAGTTAAACGATGCAAGCTTTAAAGTACAGAGAAGAAAACTCAAACTATTGATAATACAAGTATTTGAATAAAATAAGAATTTCGATATAAGAGAGTTTGAAAAGGATTACATCGTTCCCCAACAATAAAAGGGTTTAGTTCACCATTGACACGGTGAAACTATATGAATTTAATGGAAAGAATGAAAGAATAAACCGTAGAATTGGTAATTTGGAGCCTTAGCATCCAAAAGCCGACTCCAAGGAGTGTAAAAGGTGTTTTGACGTCTCTCTCTGCCAAAACATTCATCTCCTAGGTCGTCTAGGTCTATTTATAACACATAAAAATAACATAAATTTGGCCTAGACTCATAAGTACAACGCTCAGCGCTGGTTTCACCGCTCAACGGTAGGGGGTACTCTCATTTAGACGCTCAACGGTCACGCCCAAACATCAGACAGTGCTGATTCTGCAAAGGCCAGCACTCAGCGGTGGATTTTGGCGCTCAACGTTGTGCGATTCTTGTTTTCTCCCCTCAGCGTTGCCGCTCAAGCATTTGACAATGGCATCCTTCACCAGTGTCACAACCGGAAAATCGCGACGGGACGACGACGATCCAAAAAAAGAGAAATAATTTGAAAAATATATTTTGGAGTCGCCACCATAGTTTATTCTGGAAAACTACAGAAAAACCATAAAGAGGATAAGGCTTAGTCTATGAAAATCAGAGATGGGTTCGGAAGTCGGTTACGTGTAGGGAAGGTATTAGCACCCTACAACACCTGCCCTAAGGCAGTACCTTTAATTAAATGCGCGAATAGAGATGTGGTTTGCAAAATGTTTAACTATCCCAAGAACAAGAAAATAAAGAAACAAAAATATTTTTTTTGGTTTTTTGGGCCCGACAAGGATTGACCTTGTTCCTACGTATTCTCAGTCATACTGAGAAATCAGGGTTACGTAGTTCTTTCGGAAAATTTTGTTTGTTGTTGATGTTTTTAGTTTTTTGAAGATTTTTTATTTTTTGGTATTTTTTATATAAAGAGAGAAAAG
>NW_014541979.1:79195-80198 GCF_000741045.1 Vigna radiata var. radiata | reverse complement strand
CCAAAATAAACTAAAAATTAAAAATAATAAAATAAAATGAAAATAAAATAAAATAAGGCAAAAACCAAAAACTAAGTCCTATTATTTAGTCACCCGGACGAAATTGGG
This sequence comes from Vigna radiata var. radiata, assembly GCF_000741045.1. Lineage (NCBI taxonomy): Eukaryota > Viridiplantae > Streptophyta > Magnoliopsida > Fabales > Fabaceae > Vigna > Vigna radiata. The sequence continues at coordinate 80,090 of NW_014541979.1, read as the reverse complement.
TGTTGACAGCTGCCCCTCTTTATTTAGATTTTACTGGATAATATGAAAATGTGATATTTTCATATTATCTGAGTAAAAGTTAAGTAAAGATAGAAACACTAATTTCGTCTGGGTTTCAAACACAACAGAAAGCGAACAAAAATGAAACAAATCATGACCGAATGACCATTGCTTAGCAGAGGTCCCAAAATCACGTAACAGAAATTTGAACTTGAGGTGCCAGGCGAGCTGGGCTTATGGGCCAGGCGAGCTGGGCTTAAGGGCCAGTGTGGAAACTGGGCTTGGGGGCCAGTGTGGAAACTGGGCTTAGGGGCCAGCGTGGAAACTGGGCTTAGGGGCTAGCGTGGAAACTGGGCTTAGGGGCCAGTGTGGAAACTGGGCTTTAGGGGCCAATATGGAAATTGGGCTTGGTGGCCAGTATGGAAATTGGGCTTTAGGGGCCAATATGGAAATTGGGCTTAGGGGCCAGTGTAGAACTGGGCTTGTGGGCCAAGATGGAAATTGGGCTTTGTAGGCCAGTGTGGAAACTGGGCTTATGGACCAATATGGAAATTGGGCTTGGAGGCCAGTGTGGAAACTGGGCTTTAGGGGCCAATATAAAAATTGGGTTTGGAGGCCAGTGTGGAAACTGGGCTTTAGGGGGCCAATATGGAAATTGGGCTTGGGGGCCAGTGTAGAACTGGGCTTAGGGGCCAATATGGAAATTGGGCTTGGTGGCCAGTGTGGAAACTGGGCTTTAGGGGCCAATATGAAAATTGGGCTTGGTGGCCAGTGTGGAAACTGGGCTTTAGGGGCCAATATGGAAATTGAGCTTGGTGGCCAGTGTGGAAACTGGGCTTTAGGGGCCAATATGGAAATTGGGCTTGGTGGCCAGTATGGAAACTGGGCTTTAGGG
>NW_014541979.1:44171-77569 GCF_000741045.1 Vigna radiata var. radiata | reverse complement strand
ACCCGCGGATTTTTAAAATACCCGCGGGTATTTTTTAAGCGGGTACCCGGCGGGTAGAGGGTCGGGTGGCGGGTAAACTTTTATCCGGCGGGTCGGGTAGCGGGTAGGCACTATCCGTGCCCGACCCGACCCGTTGCCATCCCTACTTGCAATCATCAAATTGATCTTTATTTTCAAAGTTTTCTGAAAACTGAGGAATGTCATACATCCGAGGTCTATGCCAGATATGATTATATGTTTGACTTTCTCTTTCTTGACATCAGTGCACACATGCTTGAATTTATTGGCAAGAGGATGGGTTTGAAGAGAATGAGAGCTGATTGGAATGGTTTGGAAGGCTGGGACAGGCACATAGGCACATCAAACCTCAAATGAGTGTCAAGACGAAACACAATATATCAAAAATTTTGCCCCGGTTTTGTGTTTAGGAAAATGAGTTGAGGTTTGGATCCATGACAATTAGGGGGAAAATTTCAAAGGAGATTTTCAAAGCTGCCCCAGTCTTGAGGTTATGGATTGATGAAAAAACTAGTGTGAGACTCACAAAGTTGCCCAATTGTTGTTTGCTTTTTCTTTGTTTATTGTGGTATGGGTTGATGAAAAAACTCGTGTGAGACTCACAAAGTTGTCCCGGTTTTTCTTTGGCATAGGGTTCTGTTTAGAAGAAGTATTGGACATGAAAAGGATCGGCTAAAAGGATGTCCCCAAATTAGTTTGATTTTTCTTTTGCATGCTTTTGATTAGATGACAGGAAGATCCCCTTTTCTTGAGACATTCTTTTTCTTATCTTTTTTTTTTTTTTTTAACTTTTTCTTTCGACACATTGAAAGTCATTTCTCCTTATCGCAAAATTAAGCTTTATGAAAACTTTAGCAAACATTATCCAATCTGTGTGGACTTTATTAAGCTTGTAACGTGGCTAAAGGCTAAAAGGTATTGAAAGAAAGGATATGAAGGTCCAAATGAATGTTTGTTGGTTATTATTTTTTTTGAAACAAGGGTTATCATCTAAGTGTTTCATCAACTATTTGACTTTTTGAGCACTTTGTTTTTTTTTCTTCATTTTTCATTCTTTTTGCTCATCATCACTTTGTGATTTCCTTTTGTTCTTTTTGTTTTGCTTTTGTTTGTTATTCCCTCTTCTTAATGAATTCTTCGTTTGATCATTAAGTGCTCTTATTTGCGACATGAGTTGACTCCTACCTGATGACAACCCTTGCTTGGGGATGATTTTGAAAAAGAGTTTATTTTTGGCTCAAATGGGGTGACAATGGATATATATATATATATTTTTTTTTTGCTTTTAGGTAAAAACAAGAAGGCCACACATCATTTTGAACTCAGATTGCTTTATTTTCAAAAGATTAATTTTGCGATTAAATGACCTCAACAAGAGTGCGTTTTTTTTCTTCTTTTTTGCTTCTTCCTTTCTAGACTGCCCTTTCGGGTTTTCAATCTAGTGGTCTTATTCTTTTTTATTTATTTTGTCTTTCTTGTTCAATTTTTTGTTTTTTATTCGTATTTTTTATTTTGTCTCAATGGATTCGGGGATCACCCTACTAGCGCAAGCGAGAAAAATTTTGGCCAAGTTAATCTGCCCCAGTGAAAAGGTTTACTTTGTTATTGAGGGCAGCGACGATGTTTGTTGGGGACGATCCTTTATCTTGGAAAAGTGAAGGGTGGAGGTTTTCAAGCAGCATGTGCACAAACGTCTTGTGAGAAACATCAAAATTGTTATTCTTGATTAAACATTTAACCTCGGAAAAGTCTGACACTACAACTTTTGTTTTTATTTGCCATTTTTTTTCTATCTTTTTTTCCTTTTTTTTTTCATTTTTCAAAAACAAGAGTTTGACGATTTGTAAGAAAGACAAGTGACTCAAGATTGCCTTTTTCAATTTTGTTTTCCTTTTTTCCACAATACCCTTTCAGGACTCGATTTCCAGCAATACTTGGAGAAACCCTNTAGTGATTGCTCACATTGCAAGTCATGGATGACGGCGCGATATCAATGAACACAGATCTCTTGGCAAGATACTTCACAACATCAAATTCACTTGTACGATAACTTATGTTTTCTCATTGTTTCATAGCATCTGTAGAGACATTCTCAAGTCGTGCCCCAACATTAGACTGGCTTTCTTCAAACTTTAACCATCTTGAATCANTCAAAGATTGCATTTGAACTTGAACACCCAACACTTTTGATGGAATGATCGATAGCCTCTTTGTGGTAACCACCTTTTGCATCATGAGTCNTGAGGTATTGAGGCTTTAAAGNCTTCATGTAACAAGTAGAGACCAAACCTTTTTGTAGCAAACTTGGAAGCAACGTTGCCTAAGTCATATGTATAGGAGTGAAGCTCGCAGCCTTTTCCTGCCCAACGACTGGTGAGAAGTTGAGTTTGAATCAAATATCCCATTTGTCTTGCAATTGTTTCAAGTGAAGGGTAGGCCAACGGGATTTGAGCGATAGGAGGTGATTAAACTTTTTCCTTTCTTCTCCTCCCAAGCTTAAACCTGACTTGTTCATATTTGCTATCATGACATGACTTTGTGCGATCGTTCCAATCCTCACATTAACTTCAATTCTTTCTTCAAGTATTCTCAGGTCTGCAAAGTTTGAGGAAACACTACTCACCATGGTCTCACAGAAGAGTGATTGCAGAGTATTTAGGAATGTGTCAACCATCTCGTTATCACTCATAAGAGACTTTCCTTGAGCAACACTTTGTCCACCTTTAGGTACTCTTTGAATGATTTTGACTCCTTTTTTCACCATACACTGTGGTTGTAATCCATGAGATGTCACATTCGTGTTATATTCGAAATGATTCAAGAAAGCATCCACCAGATCCTCCCAATACTGGATGCACTAATGTTCAAGATGATTGCCTCAGTTTAGTGACATGCCAGCCAATCTACCTTGGAAGAAATGAATTAGCAATTTTTCATCATATGCACACACAGCCGTTTTCTTGTCATATGCCATGAGATGAGTCTTAAGGCAAATGGTCCCTCTATATTTCTCACCTTTGGAAAATTTAAACTTTTGAATGTATCATCAGATCCGGGACTAAGCAAGCCTTGCAACATTTTCAGACTTAGTTATTCATTCGCCTTCTATGGCTGTCATCCTTTTTCAGCATTCCAAATTTGTCCCTATCAACCTCAACATCTACTGGTGTGCAAACAGGGAAAGGATATTTCAACTCAGATTGCCTTGTCATCGTCATGCTCACAATACTTGATTAAAGCCTTTCCCTAGGGACCATGAAAGTGGTTGCCCCAAGCTTGTTCTCCACTTCAACTGTGTTATCTTTGCCTTTTGAGTGTGAACTTGCCCCCGAGTACGCTCCTGAGGGTGAAGTGTAATTTAGGGAAAGACCATATGAGGGAAATTTTGGGTCTCTGATACTCTTTGTTGCAGTCGTGGTGCACACGAATCTCCAGTTCCCTGTAAGGCATTCGGAGCCTTTAAGGCTTGGCTCATTTGCCCCTTCAATTGTTGGATATCAATTTTTCATCCCTTCTTGAACTTCTCCTTGGTTCTCCAAGATTTGGTCTGGTTCGAGTCCTTTAAGGTATCTTGGATTTTTTTTTTTAAAAAAATATTTATTAGATGAAACAAAAAGAAAATAAAAATGAAAAGAAAAAGAGAAGACCATGTAGTTCAAATGCTCTAGTTAGAAATTATAAGGCCATAAAAAGATTGCCCCGGTATAATTTGGAAATTAACAAAGACTGAGTCAATAGGATGGCTCGTCATTCAGAAGTTCACAACATGTGAGGCATATGAAGTCTTGGTCAACTACCCTGGGGCTTTAACCATCAGATTTTTCACTTCTCCCATTGATTTCTTGCAGCAAAGGAGGCATGTTTCAATCCCTTTAAGCAGGTTAAAATATCGGCAATGCAGATTCAGCCTCGGCTAATGACCTAGGAACGTTTTCAATGGCTTCATTGGTAAAGGAAGCTAGTTGTGAGAGGCTTCACTTTCAATTCGCCCTTGTTCAACAACATGTTCCTTCATCTAAATTATCAATTCTTGATGTCTCCTTTTTAGCATGATGCTATCCTTTCTTCTTTAGTTTGGCCACTGCTGCTTTCACATGTTGTTCAACATTGTGAAATTACTTTTCACCATTTGGGTCAGGAGAAATTAACTTGGATGACAACTTGACTGTATTAACCCTCATTGTGATCAATTTGGCTGAGAGAAATCTTTCATTAACGGTCCATGATCTTAGGCCTCTCTTCGAACTCTGTAGCTCGCCCTTTGTTCAACAACATACTTTTTCTTCTTAATCATCAGCTTTTTGATGCCTTTTTTTTTTAGCTCGACAACGTCGTTCCTTCTTCAATTTTGCCACTACTGCTCTTACCCGCTGCTTAGCATTATGAACTTGTTTCTCGCAGTTTAGGTAAGGAGAAATTAACTTGAACGATGACTTGATTGTCTTAACCCTTTTCTTGATCAATTTGGCTAAGGGAATCTTTCACTAATAGTCCATGATCTCGGGCATCTCTCCAAGCGAACCACGCTGCCCCAAGTGTCCCTAGCATGAAGCATTTTAGTAAAGGTCTCTTCCTCAGAAGATCTGCAATGTGGCAAGATATGCAGGTGTTGGCGACCCTCTCATAGGATACCCAAATTATTTTTCTTTCTTTTTTTTCTTTTCTTTTTTTTCTTTCTTCTTTATTTTTTGTTTTTTTTCTATTTTTTTTTTGTTAACACATACACAACAATGGATACCCATGAAAGGGACATTAGGGTAATTCCTGCAATGGTGTCTGATACACAATATTTGCTGCCAAGAGACATGCCAGTTAAACTTTTCCTCTTCTGAGCTTGCACAGAACTGAGCTCACTCATTTACCCTTTTCATCTTTGGTTTACATTGCAGTAGTTCACTTAGGGGACATATGGCATTCAAAGTACCCCTACTCATGCGAAAGATGAACCACATAGGGAACACTGGTAAACAACATAACATCTTCCTGACCTTTAGCTCATGACACTGATTAAGAGTCTCGTAAATTTCAGTTAGGACACCCAAGATTGGACTCTCAAAGCAAACTTTTTATCCTGTAAATGCACTCATTGCGACGTAGTCAACAAAATCCCTTGTACTAGGAAAAATCATGACACCCTAGTCGATAAGAGCTAGTACATTCACGTGTTTCCCATTTTTCCTCCTCGNTCAATTAATGCAAGAACCACCATAGGTATCCTTGAGGAAGGTCCCTTGTTGTACCTTTAAGTATGAATTCACTCTCCAACTTCATAGGGGGAACTTTCATTATCATTGCTAGCTGCAAATCAGGTATATACTGCCCAAGGTGGTATAAAGTGTTTCCCTTGAGGGATACATCTAAGGTCTCCTCAAATTCTTCTATTGTTGGCATCAACTAGAAATGGGTCATAGTGTTGGGTTAAAACAATAATTGTTGTGGTCTGGACCTCCACCTCTGACAGGATCAACAAATTCCCACCCATTCCTGAATGCATTTTTTAAGGTCATCTTTTTTCATATCCCTCAAGAGATTGATATTGCCCCCTTGACTTCAATGCATATGCTTTTCTTCAAAAAGTTAAACTTGAATGCCCCTTGACTCAAAATCCCATGTTAATTTCCATTTTTACCGTAATCACGACTTTATAATTTCTTGACTATATCCCACAAAATTTTGACAAGACCATAAAAACATGAGCAACACAGAAAGAATGAAAAAACAATGTAATAATATGCACAAGGCGCTTGATTTTATTAAGCAAAAGTGAGGGTTATAAGGATACACACATCTCCCTTTGTGCCCTAGAGAAGGTCCAACGCTTCAGATTTAAGGTCAAGTATATGCAACCTCACCAGGATAATTCCCTGAGCCTAAGGATCAAAGGTCACTAGAGCTATGGCCCCCTCCACAGCATCTCCACAACAATCGAGTAATCAACTAGGTGTGGAGACACAAATGAAGAGAATAGACTCTAGCTGGAGTTCTCACGATAGCCAAACAGGAAGTACATCCCAGAGTGACACCGCTACACAACTCCTCTAATTCTAAGCTGCGCTCAGACCCGGGTATAGCGCCTCTCTCAATAGATGCATAATATGTGTGTGTGAAGGGAGAATGCAATGCACCCAAACCCTCACCTGCAAAACAGCCAGAAAATTCCCAGGCAGATACAAGCATGTTTTCTACCCTAGGGTTCAATATACAATCAAATCACATGCAATTATTCCAAATACCAAGCATAGATAAAGAAAAGGGGAAGAAAAACACAAAGCAAAATCACATCGAAATTCGCGCATCTAATTAAATGGCCTGACTCTCTAGCGTTCCCCAGTGGAGTCGCCATCTGTTGCAACCGGAAAAATCGCGACGGGACGACGACGATCCAAAAAAAGAAATTTGAAAAAATTATTTTGGAGTCGCCACCATAGTTTATTCTGGAAAACTACGGAAAAACCATAAAGAGGATAAGGCTTAGTCTATGAAAATCAGAGATGGGTTCGGAAGTCGGTTACGTGTAGGGAAGGTATTAGCACCCTACAACGCCTGCCCTAAGGCAGTACCTTTAATTAAATGCGCGAATAGAGATGTGGTTTGCAAAATGTTTAACTATCCCAAGAACAAGAAAATAAAGAAACAAGAATATTTTTTTTGGTTTTTTGGGCCCGACAAGGATTGACCTTGCTCCTACGTATTCTCAGTCATACTGAGAAATCAGGGTTACGTAGTTCTTTCGGAAAATTTTGTTTGTTGTTGATGTTTTTAGTTTTTTGAAGATTTTTTATTTTTTGGTATTTTTTATATAAAGAGAGAAAAGGTTTTTAGCACAAGGCCTACGCGAGCGGTTGCACGTGTGCTTAAACCCTTTCAAAATATTTTTATTTGATTTTTATTTTTTTTTTTTTTTAAAAGAAAAGGAAAAAGGTTTTCAGCACAAGGCCTACGCGAGCGGTCGCACGTGTGCTTAAACCCTTTCAAAGTATTTTTATTTGATTTTTAATTTTTGTAAAAGAAAAGGAAAAGATTTTCAGCACAAGGCCTACGCGAGCGGTCGCACGTGTGCTTAGATCTTTTCAAAATATTTTTATTTGTGTTTTGAATTTTATAAAATAAAAGGAAAATATTTTTAGCACAAGGCCTACGCGAGCGGTCGCACGTGTGCTTAAATCTTTTCAAAATATTTTTATTTATTTTTAACTTTTGTAAAAGAAAGGGAAAAGGTTTTCAGCACAAGGCCTACGCGAGCGGTCNCACGTGTGCTTAAACCTTTTCAAAATATTTTATTTGATTTTTAATTTTTTTATGATTTTAATATTTTATTTTTATTAGCAAAGGAATATAAGAACACACAATAATAAAAACAAATGCTAAAGCTAAAGGAATAAAAAAACAAAGACAATAAAAACATCATAGTCCAAGCCCAATAAGAATAGGGTGNAGAGGTTAAAACCGGGGGTGCAGTCCGAAATAATGTATTNTGGTCCAACTCTCTTGCAGAAATGGAGTGGTGGTGTGAATANAGAATAGGAGGTGACAGGCAGAGAGTCTGAAGTCCAATGGCCAGGCCCAAACGCTCTTTTCCTTTAACTTAGAATCTGCCGGGGGGTGCAAAGCAGGGGTGCAGCATGAAAATTCTTGGTCCAGGCCCAAGGTAGGCGTGCANCAGTGCAATTTGGGGGGTGCCANGGGATGTTCTGCTGACCAGGNCCAAGGCTTCTTTTCTTGTTTGCAGATAGGGAATGGTGGTGTGAATNGAAATGCAAGTGGTGGCGGACAGAGAAAATGTGGCCCAGAACCAGGCCCAAATCTTCCTAACCCTAACAGAAACATTAGGGGTTTCATTTTTTTTTTCATTTGCCTAAGCAACAACCAAGATCCTTTCCTCTGAACGAAAGACTCCATGGCACACACCTCTGCCACGACCATGCCTCAACCCCACCGGCCACCACCGTATCAACCACGACGTCATCAAAAACGATCTCCGCCGAGTTCCCTTCTCCACTATCGTACCACCATACACCTCCTTGAGTGGCCAAGCGTCACCGCCAGTGAAGACGGTGGAATAGAAACGACGCAGACACAGGGAAAACCCCAACNACGGCNACAACGGAAGGTGCGACAGCCACTGTGTCACGAGTAGATCCGCTGCTCACACGGTCAGCCACCGCAAGGGTTATCTCCTCTCTTCCTCTTCTCCGCGNGAAATCGATGCCGCTAGCGAAGCCAGACGACNCTACCACCCCTCACCCCAATTTTGGTCTTTAATTGAGTTTGGTTTTTTAGGTTAAGGTGATTCTGGAGACCGTGAGAGCTTCTCTGTTTGTCTTGATTTGGTGTTTCGGTGATGGAGGAGATTAGTCTGCAATGGATGATGATGGTAGGTTGTGTGTGTGATGGATGAATCTGAGGTGTGCGTGATGGATGTTGTTAAGTGTGTCGCGGGTTGGGCAGAGTCGAGGGATGGAGAGGCAGGTTTGCCATGAACCTTGCAAAGGCCGAGAGAAACCAAATGAGGATAGGAGATGTTAGTTTATGACTGAGAATATGGTTATGGTCACGGGTTGTGCATGATGAGGATGGAGATTAATTTTTGCCTTCTCTGTTTTTGATTTCTGTTTNTGGAAACAATGGTAGATAGTAGGGATTTCGGGGGAGAATTGGCCAGTGAATGAAAAAAAAATGTGGTTGGTTGGTTCTGTTCCGGGTTGAGAGGGTGTGTTTTTTTTTGAGTGAATGGAGGAATCAATTCCCTTTGTGATGAGTGGTGTATGAGGGAATCTGTACGTTAGAGGTGATATGGTGTGGTTGCGTTTGTGATGGTTCTGTTGGGGTGAAGAATTGGCCACCAAAAAGGAAAATGTGATTGGGTGACCGAGAAGGTCCTGCGTCAATGTGTGGGTGATGATCAGAGGAGTGGATTGAGAATTGGTGTCCGCTTGAGGGAGGAGGGCATTCTCAGTAGTGTGAGGGCTGAACCATGGTGATAAACTCAGTCAAGGTTTTTGATGATGATGAATGGTATCCCTTCGCCCAGATGCCGATGCTTTGCTATTTTCTTTTTCATTCTGTTGTAACCGTTTTGATCCTCCCCTTTTTCAACTTTTTTTTTTCTTTTTTCTTCCTTTTATTTCTTATTTTTCCTCTTTTTTTTTTCTTAATAATTTTTTTTATTATTATTATTTTTTTTTCTTCCTTCCTTTTTTTTAAAAGAAAATAGAAAATAAAATAAAATCTAATAATAATAAAAAAAACTAAAAATACCAAAATAAACTAAAAATTAAAAATAATAAAATAAAATGAAAATAAAATAAAATAAGGCAAAAACCAAAAACTAAGTCCTATTATTTAGTCACCCAGACGAAATTGGGTGTTGACAACCAGGTTGGCGCTCAGCGCTGCAATTGTCGCTGAGTAGTGGCTTCGACTCTTCCTTTGCATCTTTTCTCATTCTTTCTTGAGTACAAGTCCTCCCTTCTTCACTTTCCATCATTTAATTCTCATCAAATCCTGCCAAAACAATGTAAAACCAAGCATAATACCTCTAAAACCACTTTTGACTCTCTTGTAACCTAACTAAAGTGTTTTACATATTTCTAAGCTCATTCTAAGTCATAAAGGGTGTGTTTTGTTATCAAATTTATGTATAAAAATAATGGTTTTTAGACCGTTATCAACGGTGGGTACTATATAAACAATATATCTTTTCAGACAAAGGTAGAAGATGACAAAAGTAGAATTCAAAATAGTGGGGTTACACTACAAGCTGAGACTGTGCACTTTGCTAGTTCTTAAGACAAAAATCCAATCACTACATCAATGAGTTATTTTGGAATAATATAAGAAGTATGGGAAGTTGATTATGTCAGTTTTAGAGTCCCAATTTTGAAGTGTAAATGGGTTGATATTAATTCTGATGTCATGACATATGACTATGGTTTCAAACAGGTAGATCTTAGTAAGATGAATTACACTGATGAACCATTTATTATGGCTAGTCAAGCAAGGCAAATATTCTACGTAAGTGATCCGGCGAATAAAAAATTGTCAGTGGTTTTGGAAGGAAAAAACATGCACTGGTATGATGATGAAGAAACTCTTGATATACTTGAGACAACATCTGCCTCATCAAGACCCATTCAATACTTAGTTGATGACGTTGCCGATGACATCCATGCAATTCGTAGTGATCACAATGAAGGGATCTGACATAAAACAATATCTTAATAGGTTATGTGATATTTTTTGTTATGTCTTTATATGTAGTTTTATACGGATGCATATTTGAATTAGTACTAACTTTGTATATATTTTTTAGGTATGTCGACTTCAAACTCATGATCAGGACAGACCAGACGTGGTCGAGGCCTCACACTGTTATCAGATTGACAACCAGACCCGTTGATGGGTGGAGGAGACATGTTGAGATTGACCCCAGATCAGGTGTGGCATCAGGGCCAAATGTTGATAGATTTAGTAGTTATCTGGGTAAGTTAGCAAAAACCCATGTTTCTATCCTTCATGCATGTTGGGATGACGTCCCAGAGGTGGAGAAGAACCTCTTATGGGAAGATATTCAGGTATGTTTACTTAAAAGAAATTTGATATGCTTATTTCTTTGATCTTATTATGTCATTAACATGTTCTTTGTTTTAAAGAGCTAAAATATGATATTCTAAACACACTTCAGATGAGAAAGAAACTGTTATTGCATATATGTAGCAGATGGAGGGATTTCAAGACAAGGCTGACACATTTGTATATCTTTGGACACAAACAAAATGAGAATCCATGTCAGTATTATTCCTTCACAGAGGAAGAGTGAGCACTGTTTCATGCAGCTAGAGAGACTGAGGAATGAAAGGTATGTATCTTAACATCTACAAAGTCTTAAAAGGAGTTTATTATGATTTTACAGTTATGATTTTACATGGTTTTACAGGGTAAAAGGTTAGCCGCCCAAGAAAGGCAAAGGCTAAACGATGCACCACACTTTTTATCAAGAGGTGGTTATGCGAAACTTGAGAAGAAAATTAAAAAGAGTCGAGCGGATTCCTTGGGGCTTGAGTCCCCTGACCTAGCACCTGCACCTACTAGGTATGAGCTGTTGAAGGCTGCTCGGACAAAATCAGATGGGAACATGACATTTGCCTCAGCTGCATTAATCTTACAGAGAGTTGTAAGTTCAAATTTTAAACATTGATTGTGTATTTATCATAGCATGTCTTAAGCAACAAAGTTTTTTTTTTTTTTTTTTTTTTTTTTTGTGGAGGATGAGTTGGTTTAGCAGCAGACACAAGGAACATTTACTGGCCAAGGTAAGGACGACATTCTAACAACGACCATTGCAAAGCCAAAGCACCCAAGACGTGTACGTGGAGTTCTTAGGGCGATTGGTCTTCGTGACTACTTTAGCCCTACACAAAAAGGCACTCAATCATCAATTCAGGAGGCACTGAGGCAAATGGATCTTCAGTTGGAGGAAAGACTTCGCCAAAGCATGAGAATAATGGACCAACGATTCATGGAGCAGCTACAGGAACAAAAAGAAATACAAAGAGCGCTTGAAGAGAAACTATAATCCATGACACAGGGCACCTTGGGTGTGCCCACTAAAACTCCCACACCACCTCGTGTCAGCACTAGAGAATCATGCTCTCCTGTAGAACCTACGAACTACAATGGTTAGTATGAGTTGTTGGTTGATGGGGATCCCCCACACATTGTGGTATTCAGACGAGTACTTGAGGGAGGACAGACAATTCATTGTGTTCCCATATTACCCAACCACTTGTGTGTCATGATTGACGAGGTTCGGGATCCCCAAGCTCAGGTGCCTGTACCCACTGCAAAAATTCAGTTTGTGAGGGAGGCAATAGGAACATTTATAGCCTAGCCTAGATCATTCATCATGACACACATTACTACGCAACATTTATAATATTTTTATCATTAGTATTTGTATGTTAAATTTTTGTATAATATTTAATGATAACTTTGAAATTCTTATCTTCAGTTCACACCTCCTCAGAAGCAGCCCATGCATGAGTCAGTCATGTAACGCCCTGACAACTTATAGGGACTGTTGACTGCCCCCACAAATCACCACGAGACTTTCCAGTGTGCTTTGTCCTCACTCGCACACTATCTGGGAAAACTTCCCGAAAGGTCACCCATCCCAGAATTACTCGAGGCTAAGCACGCTTAACCCTGGAGTTCTTATGGGTTAGGCTACCGAAAAGTAAATGCATTTTAGTGATATAGGTAGCCAAATCAATTCCTTTAAGTTATCCTTCAACTGTATAGTCCCATACCTATACAGTCTCCAGATCCCTCTCATTCCAGTGTATGTTCGATTCATCCATGTGCCCCTTCCACTCGAAGCCTACCAGGAGCCGCTCCTTGTCCGTGCCCCCTGCACCATGCCTCTTGCACCAGCGATCACTTCCCGCCCTCGTCAGTGCCCGGGTGTCACATGCCCACCAGCATCTGTCTAGTTCGTCCTCGAACCACACCGTACTGGGAGAGGCTAGGCTCTGATACCATTTGTAACGCCCCGAAAACTTACAAGGACTGTTGACTGCCCCCACACATTACGACGAGACTTTCCAGTGTGCTTTGTCCTCACTCGCACACTTTCCGGGAAAACTTCCCGGAAGGTCACCCATCCCAGAATTTCTACAGGCTAAGCACGCTTAACCATGAAGTTCTTATGGGTTAGGCTTCCAAAAAGTAAATGCATTTTGGTGATATGGGTAGCCAAATCAATTCCTTTAAGCTATCCTTCAACTGTATAGTCCCATACCTATACAGTCTCCAGATCCCTCTCATTCCGGTGTATGTTCGATTCGTCCATGTGCCCCTTCCACTCGAAGCCTGCCAGGAGCCGCTCCTTGTCTGTGCCCACTGCACCATGCTTCTTGCACCGGCGATCACTCCCCGCCCTCGTCAGTGCCCGGGTGTCACATGCCCACCAGCTTCCGTCTGGTTCGTCCTCGAACCACACTATACTGGGAGAGGCTAGGCTCTGATACCATTTGTAACGCCCCGGCAACTTATAGGGATTGTTGACTGCCCCCACAAATCACCACGAGTCTTTCCAGTGTGCTTTGTCCTCACTCGCACACTATCCGGGAAAACTTCTCGGAAGGTCACCCATCCCAGAATTACTCCAGGCTAAGCACGCTTAACCATGGAGTTCTTATGGGTTAGGCTACCGAAAAGTAAATGCATTTTCGTGATATAGGTAGCCAAATCAATTCCTTTAAGCTATCCTTCAACTGTATAGTCCCATACCTATACAGTCTCCAGATCCCTCTCATTCCGGTGTATGTTCGATTCGTCCATGTGCCCCTTCCACTCGAAGCCTGCCAGGAGCCGCTCCTTGTCCGTGCCCCCTGCACCATGCCTCTTGCACCGACGATCACTCCCCGCCCTCGTCAGTGCCTGGGTGTCACAAGTCATATCTGAAAATGATGACATGGCTGAAGCGGAGGATGATCCTATATCAAAATTAATGTCAACATTACCTAGGTTCAAGAATGGATCAATACCAATATACTGAGATTTGATAGTATTTGGTCTCCCCCCTCCCATTTGCCAGTATATATCACATTCAATGATGTATCGGAGATCATTGGGGGAGACAAGATGGTTAATATTTCCATCCTTAAGCTATGGTGTATGTAAGATAGTTAATTTTGTCTTCCATGTTAGTTTTATTTACATTGGTAGTTTCTAACAACTTAACTTTGTTGTTTTAGGTAAATGGACACAATCATTGTTGAACAAGGTCGGTCTTCCATGCATGAATTTGTTGAACCTCAGACCATTCAACGTTCTGGTAACACACTTGAAAGCAAACAACATCATTTTCAAACATGGATGGCTGAGTCAAACAAAGACGTATACCTTATGCCATACATTGATGGGTATGTGTTGTTTTATGTAAAAGTTCATTAAAGTTTACTTAATTAGTTTACTAACTATTTATGATTCATGTTAGGTCTTACTAGCAGCTGATGGTCATCATTCCCAAACAATGTATAATTGTATAGTTTTGTTCGCTGCATAGGAAGATGAAACCTGACTTGAGAAACATGCTTCAAGGGTAATTGTTTATCCAAAAATGACCTTGAATTTCATGTTGACCTTAAATTTTGAAGATAAATATAATTATATTAATATTACTTTGTGTTTTCAATCTAAATAGAGTTATGGGTAAATCCCGAGGTCAACTAGTTCAAGTTTCGTATCCAAAGGTTGTAAGTCATTTATAAATCTAATTCATTTTCTATGTTATTGAATGATATAAATTCTTGACTATTTAGTTTGTCATTTTAGTGTAACAAGCAGCTAGATTCTTGGGAATGTGGCTACTATGTCATGTCTTGGAGTAAGACCATCGTTCGAGCTATCCTTACAGATAACTGGAATGAGGTAATGATGCTTACCTTCAATACATTACAAATCAAATTCATCTTAGAACATATATGAAACCATAATCTTTCTTCATTTTGTAGCGCTTCAAGAGTGCATCTCCTATACCAGAGGACACAATTAGGAAGATAAGGCAGGAGTGGACAACTTATCTTCTGTAAGGATGGAACTAGGAACACTGGTTACATTGTTGTTGAACATTACTTAGGTTTACTTTAAGTTTATATTTTGATAGTTTTGGTATTGCATTGATTTTTGGATTAAGTAGAACTTTCTCTAGTGGAAATGCATGTATATATATTATAGTATACTATTTTGGGACAATATCCTATTTTTCAGGTGTGGTTTATTGTAAAAATAAATTTATATTTTTAAACAAAAAACCTGTAGACGTCTATTAGTGCAATACCCGACGTCTATAGATGTCAATCAATTCACAAACAGACGTCTAACGAGTTACAGTGGACAAAAATAACGGTATTTTAAACTGTTATTAGTGTTTGATGACAAAATAATCGGTGAAAGAAACCTACAATGGAGGACGAATTCTAATCTGTGAGGAAACCCTAAACCGAACCAATTAATCGATGGAAAGTGAAGACTAAATGGTAGAAACGAAGAATAATCGGAGGAAAAAGTAAGTTTAAACGATGAAATCAAAGAGAATGGCGAAAATGGGGAGAAAACCCTAGAGAAGTCGATGTTCAGGTTCTTTCATGGTTCGGTGAGAGAGAACCATGAAGAGAGGGTTCGGTGAGATTGATACCTCGAGAGGAAACAAAAGATGTAGTTGTGATGTAAAGCCACGTGTGAGAGATTTGAGGTTGATGGAGTTGGCTCACGAATGAAGGAGTTGGCTGGCAAGAGAAAAAGGAAAGTGATGCGCTGATGAGGTTTGAAGACTGAAATGTGTTTGAAGTGGTGGCAAGCGCTGATGCGAAAATGAAGCGCTTATAAACCAAAGATGTGGCAACGGAGGAGTGGGTCAGCGTGGAGGAGAGAAGTTATCATGAAAGAACAAATGGAAAAATGGAAAAATGAGAGAATGAAGGAGTGTGCTTGGAAGGTGGCTAGAAGAAGTCCTTGGACTCTCTAGCCTGACTTTCAAGAGAGAATTAATTCTTATCTCAGAAATCTAATCCTCATTATGCTCAAAATTAACAATGCAATGGTGGAGACGGGTATTAATAGTAACGCACGATCCACTATTGACTCACTGACAAGTGTACCAGATCGTGTCAAGTAATATAATTGGTAAACCCAATATCGTTCTCCCCAAAGGACTCAAAGGCCTTATCTTCCACGTAAATTGAAATCGTAAGACTTGTAAAGAAAATTAATTTGTAGTTTGGATGCAAAAACAAAAAGTAAACATGCAAATGCAATTGATTCAGTTGACGAGAAAAAGACCATGGATGAATGGAGTTGTTGGGGTTTACAATTTCATTTTATCCACTCTCTCTTATCTACTCCTCTTATTTGATTCGCTTTGTTATCTAATTGTCATGCAAACTTTCTTAGTCTACCCTTAACCCGATCCCTCGGCGAAGAAAGCCTATAATTAATTACTGGCTTGCTATCCCTAGCCTCCCCTAGTAACTAATAATGCATTAGAAATGGAAGCGAAAACAATTGATCGTCCTACCCCCTATCCCTAGGTGGTATTGCTTAATCAAGGAATTTCCCCCAGTTCATGACAGTACTATACGTTCCCGTATCCATAAAGACAAACAACAATTATCGAATGAGTTAAATGATAAAAGCATTAAGCGTAGATGAGAAACCCAACAATTGATAATCAAAGCATACGACAAGCATATAAATAAATAAGAGTTTCAATAAAAGAGAGTTTCAAAAGATTACATTGTTCCCCAACAACAAAAGGGTTTAGTTCACCATTGTCATGGTGAAACTAAATGAAAAATAATGGAAGATTGGAAAAGCAAACCCTAGATTGGATAAAAAGGAGCCTAAGAATCCAAGAGATGTTCTGCAAGGAGTGAAAATTAGGTCTGGCTGCCCTCTTCTGTCAAAAGAATAATTCTGAAGTCGTAACAAGGCTATTTATAGCTGAGGAGCGTCACAGAACTCAGGCCCAAGCCCAGCAGACAACCGCTCGACGTGACACTTATGCCGCCCGGCGGTTCACCCATAATCGCGTCACCTCCCGGCGGTGAGTTGCACCGCTCAGCGGTTTACCTCTAATTGTAAAACAGACCGGTGTCAACGCCTGGGTGTCATACAGTGGCATCTCCTCGCATTTGGCCGCCCAACGTTGGATTTTGGCGCTGGGCGGTTCGTAGACTCTTCTTTTCTTCATGTTTCTTCCTTTTTCTTGAGTCTAAGACCTTCATCTTCAACCCCATTCTTCACTTTCATAAAAAAATGCTACAAAACAATGCAAAACAAGCATAATATCGCTAAAAACAACTTTTGAGTCTCAACTGACTCAATTTATGTGTTTTTGCTTGATTCTAAGCTCATTCTAAGCCTTAAAGGATGTAATTTTCAAATGAAGTATGAAAATAACTGTTTTTCAACCGTTATCACAACCCCAAACTTAGAACTTTGCTTGTCCTCAAGCAAACAAAACAAAACTTGGTTGTCTACTTTTTCATCCAATAGTTCAACACTCCTAAACTTCATGACAAGAACTACTCAATTTCATACTTTCAGTGACATCAAATCAAGATGCATGCATGCTTTCAATTCAATTCAGTTCACATGATCTTACATTTCTCAACAAATGTTACATATTATGAATGACCAATCCACTAAGCAAAGCTGCAAGCATGAAATTCAGCAATTCTCACCAAGCAAGTGTTTCACTCAATCACTCAAGTGTTTAAGATGACACTCCAACTCTCTATTATTCACAAGTGAATCTATACATGCAAATGCCATCAAAAGGACTTTTATAAGGCTTGTGTTGAGGTTGGGCTAAAAACAAAAATTGGTTTTTCTGGAATGCAAAATCCTTGAGTTAAGAGAGCTACCAAAGTATTCAAAATTTAAGCACAACTCTCTTCCTCACCAATCTCACTTATTCCCAACTTCTTCCTTTTTCTTTTACATTGAGCTCATCTTCATGCTTTTCTTCTTTTCTTTTCTTTTTCTCATGCATTTTTCTTTCTCAACATTTGAGCTCAATGCTTTTGAATTGCATTTCAATTTCCCCCATGCAACCCCAAACTTGAACCTTTTCAACACGTACAGTTACGCTCAACCCAACTTAAGGTAAATAATTTCAAATCAAGGGTTCTCATCCTGTTTAAGGATAAGGTTAAAAAATGACCTTGATCATATGACATACACATGCAATTCAATCAATCATCAAGACTAAAGCAATATCATTCATGTTTTCCTATGAACAATACATATAACAATGAATACTCTAGAGCTCAATACCTCACACAACATTCATTCATACACCCTGCTTAGCATCATAACCACAATCATAATTCATCACACATTTGTTCACATAGCTAGTGAACTTTTTCACTTGGATATCAACATGCAACACAACTCAATTATCATTCACATCAAATCATCATCAAATAGACTTATCATGCATGTTATTCAGTCAAACATTGTCAGAAAAGTATTTAAGCCAAGCATACACAGTGAAAATCAAAATTCAACCTATTCTAAGAATTCAAAATGCAAAAGTAAAAGACAAAACTTAGGTTGCCTCCTAGTAGCGCTTGTTTAACGTCATGAGCCTAACCAAAACTTGTTTAGCGCCTGTCAGTAAGTGCAAACCTTACCAACACCCATCAGTAGGTGTGCCTTCTTGGTATCCTTCAGTGGATACAAAAAGTTAGCATCCCTCAGTAGATGCTACCCAGAAAAAATGTTCAAATATCCAAAGAATTACAAGTTCAAAAATGAAATAAACCTAAAGCTAAAAATAAAAAAGAAAATGTTTTACAACAATTGGGATGACCCCCAGCAAACACCCATCAGTAGGTGTTGATATCCTTCTCGCTTGATATTCTTTTGTTTTTCTTCTTCTTGCTGAATTCCTTCATAAAGTTAAAAACACCAAGCACATGTTTCCATGTTTCAACCATAGGAACTTTAATCTCCAATTTCTTGAAGATCTCCATGAAGCACTTGACTTTCTTTTCCTTCCTATGATAATTTTTTGAACGAGGAAGGGGTTTTTCATGTGATTTTTTCTTCTTTCCTCTCTTCTTCTTTTTCTCAATCTTCTCTTTCCCCAACTTTCTTTTTTTCTTTGTTTTTATTTTCTTCTTCTTTTTTTCTTTTTGCTCAACCACTTCTTTTTCTCTCTTCTCAACTTTCTCTCCCTCACTCAACCTTTCTTTTTCTTCTTCCTCTATTTTCTAGTTATATATCTCTATCTTTTCCTCAACAACAACTTTTTCTGTTTCTATTTCTTCTATCTTTTTCACCTCTATCTTAATCTTCTCCTTATCAACAACCTCATCAATTTTTTTCTTCATCCTTTATTTTTGTCTTGAGTTAGTGATAACTTGAATGGTAACTCAAACTCAAGTTTTTGATTGCAATATGTTAAAAATTGCAACTTTTGAAAAGATGTGATGGCAAAGTTTTGGAAAGAAAAGATGAATTTGGAACATTTAATATCAATTGAAGATAAGTGAAAGGATAGAAAACCTCCCCTTTTGGGTTCTAGAATAGGATATGTTGTCATCAATTTCTTTTCTTCCATTTTCTTCCTTTCAATTTCTTCATTTTCTTTCTTTTGTAGTCGCTCTTCCTCTTCCTTTCTATCTTTCTCTCTTCTTATTCTCTCTTTTTCTTCTTCTCTTCTATGTTGCTCTCTTCTTTCTTCCTCCTCTATCCTATGTTGTTCTTTTCTTTCTTCCTCTTCTTCTCTCTTTCTTCTCTCTTGTCTTTCCATTCTTTCTTGTTGTTCCCTATGCTCTCTCTCAATGCTCCTTTTACTTCCTTCATTCAAGAACTTCATAAGTTTATCTCTAAATTCTCTTTCCTGACAATAAAATCCATTTAAACTTTTAATGAATGTTCTACCCTCTTGAATGAGTTCTCTTAAAAGCTCTTCATTTCTTTGATTCTTTTGTTCTCTTTTTATGACTCTAAGTTCATTTTGTATGATTGAAGCTTGCACCTCCCTATTATGCTTATCTTGAATCAAATTCTCTTCTAACTTCTGAATCTTTTTCATTATGGACCTAAGAGTATATTGCTTCTCAAATTCACTAATCCTAGACATCCTTTGTTCTTAAAAGTTTTCTTATTCTAAAGGATTAAAAGCTTCCACTTTAGACAAGTCCCAGGTAAGAAAGGTGAACCACTAGGGTTGCTTAAATACCAAGTCTTACCTTAGCCAGAAATGTCTTAAGCTACTAACTAATTCCCCTTTAAAATAAAATCACCTTTAAAATCAAAGGACTCAACTCACAAACAAACACAAAATTGGCGGACTCTAAACGGACTCTAATGACCCCTACGCCCCTAAGCGAAACACAAATCAAACATGTCTAGCTATACTAAAATTAAAGTAAATAAAGTTGCCAATAGTTGGAAAGAGCACCAAGGACTCTTCCCATCCACTTGGACTTTCAATGGCCTTTTACAAATAAAAGAAAACTAACACAAGAACCTATTACAAATTCAAAACAGAATAAACGAAACAAACTCAAGTGTTGCTGCCATGGTTTTGGCCAAATTCCTTGTGCTGGAGTACTTTTGGAGTCTCCTAGCTTGTGGTTTCAACTCTCCAATTCTCGGTTTTATTGCTGCAGTTTAAAAGAGTCTCCTATGCTTTTCAAAATTTGGTCTCGGCTTGGTACAATCATGGGTTGTTTCCCAGTAAAATATGAAGTATGTAGTTGTGTGCAGCTGCTGTGACAGTAATTTGGATTGGTACAGCAGAAGTGCTTTGGTCTTGTACACTCCAGGAAGCTAAAGGAATCGTTGTTACTCTCCAATTATAAACTTTAGCTCTCAACTGTTCCAAGGGCAAATTCTTCAATTCCTCTCACGGCTTTGCTTTGCTTCCACATTCCAGAATAAGCATTGCTGCTGTGATTTCTGACGTTGAAGTTGTCTAGTATTGACACTAATTAACAGCCAACTATGCTTCCAATTTTCCAGAATGTTGGAGCTTTTCACCAACCAGATTTAAATCCTGTTCAATTAGATTATACCAAGAGCAAAAACTTTTCCAAACTGAGAAAAATATTAATGAGTCAATTGGACAAATTTTGGTGACTTGAACAGCTAGAAAGGAATAACCAAATTGATCAAAACAGTATTGTATCAAAACAACATTTTGGCTAGCTGTACAACTCCAAAATAGTGCTCAACTGAACAAAATAAGACCAACTTATTCAGATTTGCTTCAAAAATGAATTTGACTATCTGAGTTGCAATCAAATCTGAATATGTGAACTTTCAAAAATTGCCTTTTCAAATAAAGACTAATAACAGTTCAACAAAGACAGAAGGTCAAAATCATCATTCAGTCCAAAATTCAAACATAATCATTCATGACTCTTATTATTTTCCATGAATTTCAGCAAGCAAGGAATTAAATATGATGAATGTAGTGCAATCAAAACAGTGTAAGCAATACTGATTCAACAATCACAACTTGTTACTCCTTGGTCAGGCCAAATTTTAACTCTGCACAAAGAACATTCAGTAACAATTGTTAGCCAATAACTGGATTCTCTCTCAATGAAAGTGGATCAGAACAAGTCTCACAACTGNAGGTTTGGTGTTTGNGCACTATGTTNTTTCAGCACTCAGAAATGGTAAAAAGAAAATGGTGTGCAGCTTTGGATGCTCTCAAGGAAATGAATCTGGCGTGATTCACACTAGTCTCACAGCTGCTGGTGTGAAGACCTTCTGCTGTGACAGCCAGCAACGTTGCAGACCCAATATACCGTGACCTGCTGTTATGAAAACAGCTTCCAAATTTGAACTTTTCCCTTTCCAATCTCCTTCCTAGGATGCTACCAATGTTAGGAAACAACCTGGACTAGTTCCTGCACCAATCTAGAACTCACACAGACCACTAATGATTAGTGATGAAATCAGAAAACCAATATTGCTGCTGTCCCAAACTACTAGACCAGAATGCACAGTTGTATTTTTACCAAATAGCATGTGTGCAGAATTTCAAACATGTAAAAATCAAGCAATTAAGAGGCTTTCAAAGAAGGATGACACTCAAAATCATCTTAGTAAAGGCTCTGGAGTGGATTTAAAAAGCAAGAAACAATTATAAGTTGTAGATTTGGCCAATTCCAAACCAATTTTAAAATTGGCAAAAGTGTTTGATGGAATGCCTAAGAGAGCTTTTTAACTGATGCACCAGAATTAACAGTTTGGACTTGGCACTGGTTCACTTTGCTTTTACAATAGAGCACATATGTTATTTTTTTCTTAATTAGGCCTTGTTTTCTTTCTAATCAATTGAACCAAGAATTTTGCTACCAATCTAAACTGAAATTCAATGTAATGATCATAGCTCACGGTTTTCACAAATTCTGCAACTTAAACCAGAAAAAAATGACTAAAACTTGGTGGTTGAATGGTAAATTTGCACAAAAGTGTTTATAGAGCTAATTTCATGTTTCGAGCAACTTTGGTTTATGAAATATGACTTGTACAAGCTGCCAAAAGAGGCTGAATTTCACTAAATCAAAAATTCACTGGTTTAGTTGCTCTTTAACACTAAATTTTTACCAATTCAACAACCATATTTCAGCAGAGAATTCAATTTAATTTGGAACAAATTGTATGACACCAGAACAACATATTACACTGAAAAAAAATAACTCAAAGAAGTAAATGAAAGATGTCCAGCTTGGATTGTTATACTGAACAGATGCTCAAATAAAGAAACTATGCAAACTCAAGCAATGAAATGCAGTCGATCCAATCTGTTGATCCTAGTGTTTTTGACAAATGTAAAATAATGCAACCAATCTTCTTGACTTGAGCAAGTCACTGTTCATTTGGTATGCACATCTTATTTTACAGCAGCGTAACACAGACAGTTTCCTTCCGACAATGCAGTTTTAAGAAGACAATTCAGATTCAAAGTAATTGTTAAAAGCTAGTACTGCATTGAATTGTAGTTCAAGTTGCACTGAGCTCTTTCATCATTGCTCTTATGATGTGCATCTATTGGAACAAATTAATCCAGATATACAGATTTACTCAAGCACAGAACAACTTCAGAATTTTGACAAAATTGAACTCACTGAACATGACTGACATAACAGAATCAGAATTTAGAAAATAAAAAACTCATAACAAGGAAATGGACCGATTAAAAATACTGGAAACAAAACAATGAAAAGCTGGAACAAAGAGAATCAAACAACAGAAACTATTGGAATTTAAAATTTAATGGAACAATGCACGGTAAAACAGATAAAAACACGAATGGAATTTGATGACAGTATGGAATAGAAGGAATTCTACTTAGCTGGAACAACCGGGCATCACTGTGAGAAACCTAGGCTCTGAATACCACTTGATGAAGTTACTCCAGCCAGGAAAATGGATTTAGGCAGCGGAAGATGGAGATCTGAATCAGAGGCAGCGGACAGGTGCAGTAGCAGTGAAACAGCGGAATGTAAAGGTGTTTGAGTTGGAGGATTCTGTGATGTTCAGCGGTGAAACAGAGATGAAATCGGTGGCGTAGATGATGGTTTGAAGAGCTCTACGGTGGATGGAAGCTAGCTCAGGCAGCCTTCCACTGGAAGGAAGCTAGATGGGAAATGAAAAGCTCAAGAGAAAGTGACTTTCGGCAGAATTCAGTGTGCTGGAAAATGCATCAGCAAAGACTAAATTCATAAATGATCCAAAAGTGAATTTACATGTGCTACATGATGGATTTATAGGAAATCCATTTAGCTAGGTGTGATGTGGATGATTGCCGAGAATGGTGGACCATCATCCACGTGGCAAGGCAAGGAAGATGTTGTCATCTAGAAGCTACAAGTACTGGAAGTTTTTACATGTGCTAAAAATGAAAAATGGGTCGTGGTGTGCTTAGCTGTGAAGGGAGGGTGCGCCCAGTAAAATCAGTCTTCTATTTCTTGGACATTTCTACCCTTCTCCTTGTGTTGGTCATGCTTTTAGTGATGGGTCTATGATGGGCTTGGTCCCAAGTCATCACATACTCCCACGTTTCTATTGGTGAAGAGTATTGTTGTTGCCACTGATATTGTTGCCTCTCTTCCATGCTTCTATGAGAAGAAAATCTTGTATACATGTCTTGTGGAAAGAATTCGTCATTCTTTATATTCTCCTCTATGCCCTTGACATGGTATACTTCCAAATTAATAATCCTCTGAAGGGGTTCATCAGAATCTGTATTTTTCTTAACTGACATAATTTGTTGCTCAACAACTTGCCCAGATCGACTTTGATCCATGTATGAGTGAGGTTCCCACCAGTGGTTGAAATTATTTTGGTAGAATTGAGTGTCCATATAATCAAATTCTGGTCCAAACTGCATTTTGCAAACATTAGGCACAAAACCCTAGAAAACATTTATTAGAACAAAAATAAAAACAAACATAACATCAAGTCAAATTCAATCAATTTACACTACTTGAAAAAGTTAAACCTCGAGTCCCCGGCAACGACGCCAAAAACTTGTTGACTCGTTGGCAAGTGTACCAGATCGTATCAAGTAATATAATTGGTAAACCCAATATTGTTCTCCCCAAAGGACTCGAAGGCCTTATCTTTCGCGTAAATTGAAATTATAAGACTTGTAAAGAAAATTAATTTGTAGTTTGGATGCAAAAACAAAAAGTAAACATGCAAATGCAATTGATTCAGTTGACGAGAAAAAGACGATGGATGAATGAAGTTGTTGGGGTTTACAATTTCATCTTATCCACCCTCTCTTATCTACTCCTCTTATTTGATTCGCTTTGTTATCTAATTGTCATGCAAACTTTCTTAGTCTACCCTTAACCCGATCTCTCGGCGAAAAGAGCTTATTATTAATTACTGGCTTGATATCCCTAGCCTCCCTTAGTAACTAATAATGCATTATAAACGGTAGCAAAAACAATTGATCGTCCTACCCCCCTATCCCTAGGTGGTATTGCTTAATCAAGGAATATCCCCCAGTTCATGACAGTATTGTACGTTCCCGTATCAATAAAGACAAACAACAATTATCGAATGAGTTAAACGATAAAAGCATTAAGCGCAGATGAGAAACCCAACAATTGATAATCAAAGCATANGACAAGCATATAAATAAATAAGAGTTTCAATAAAAGAGAGTTTCAAAAGATTAAATTGTTCCCCAACAACAAAAGGGTTTAGTTCACCATTGTCATGGTGAAACTAGATGAAAAATAATGGAAGAATGGAAAAGCAAACCCTAGATTGGATAAAAAGGAGCCAAAGCATCCAAGAGATATTCTCCAAGGAGTGAAAATTCGGTCTGGTCGCCCTCTTCTATCAAAAGAATAATTCTGAAGTCGCAGCAAGGCTATTTATAGCTGAGGAGCGTCACAGAAATCAGGCCAGATCCCAGCAAACAACCGCTCGGCGTCACACTTATGCCGCCCGGTGGTGCACCCATAATCGCGTCACCGCCCAGCGGTGAGTTGCACCGCCTGGGTGTCAGATAGTGGCATCTCGTCGCATTTGGCCGCCCAACGTTGGATTTTGGCATTGGGCGGTTCCTAGACTCTCCTTTTCTTCATGTTTCTTCCTTTCTTTTGAGTCTAACACGTTCATCTTCAAATCCATTCACCACTTTCATAAAAAATGCTACAAAACAATGCAAAACAAGTATAATATCGCTAAAAACAACTTTTGACTCTCAACTGACTCAACTTATGTGTTTTGCTTGATTCTAAGCTCATTCTAAGCCTTAAAGGGTGTAATTTGGTCTCAAATAAAGTATGAAAATAACTGTTTTTCAACCGTTATCATCGACAAAAGTTAAAATGTGTTTACAATAAAATGTAAAATATACTAAAAGAGAACACTGAGGAAGGTTCTTTAGGCAGTATTTTGATGGTATCGGAGGGGGTATTTTTCGAAAAGTATAGCGCAGCGGAATTAAAACTCAGAGAGCGGAAAGCGTGTTCAGTCACAATTAAAATGAGATTTGCCTTTTTTCACAAATGTAATTTTCTTTTGGAAAATTAATCAAACAGTTGGTATGCGTTAAATAAAATGAGTGTAGGGAATAGAAAAATCACACGAGTATTTTTATACTGGTTCGATTCAACAGAATCTACGTCCAGTCGTTAATCACTACAAAGAGTGATTAACAGTTCCACTAAAAACAAATTTTCATATTACAATCAAATGAATAGAACATAAAAATGAAATGAACCACTCTACCAACTTGAAGAGAACCGCTCCCACAATCGACCAACGATTCGCGAGCTTCTTCTTTCACAAGATCAGGCAGAGCACCTTGCTAACTTGAAGAGAGTCTGCTCCAACAATCAACACACGATACACGAGCCTCTCCTTTCATAAGACTAAGCTAGGGAACAATGAACAAAAAGATTTTCTAAGAACATTCCTCTGACACAGTGTTCTACAAGCTTTCTCAATTAAAAAACGTTGCCTTCTGAATTCTCAAAATCCAAATATATAGCCAAGCACACTGAATGCCAAAGGTCAGCTCCCAACTGCCATGAATAATCGATTATTGTAAGTGATAATCGATTATTCAAGTCCGTTACAGAGTTTTCAAAAAGTGATAATCGATTATATGAACTGATAATCTATTATTCAAGTATGACTTGTGATAATCGATTATTGCTTCATGATAATCGATTATTCTAGTACAAAAACATGTGATAATCGATTATCGCTTGACCATAATCGATTATATCAGTAAGAATTACAATATTTCAATATTTTCCTACTACATTCAAAATTTACAAGTTGCTTTTAAATATTTTCCTATTACATTCAAAATCTACAAGTTGCAGCATCATCAAAACTTATCTACAGGTTTTACCAATACTCCCTTATTGGTAACATATTCCATCATTCTTTCCCTCTTAAAAAAAAGATTTGTCCCCAAATTTGGCAGTCGCCTTATGAAGAGTCTCCATACAGTGTTGGGAGCATGGTCATCTTGCAATGGCCTTATTCCTTTAATCCTATAAATCTGGTTTTCTTCCTCCTTGATCAAACACAAATCTGCTATACACATTAAATATATCTTCAATTAATATCGATCCAAGAAAGAATTTTTCTATAAAACAAGAGAATAAGGACTTCTTATATTTTGTTTTATAGTCTTGGAAAAATTTAGATGTTCATATTCACAAGTTATTTTACTTTTAAGGGTAACATTAACTTAAGAGTCAAATTGCCTCATATTGAAAAGGGTTGCACAAAATATGGAATGTCAGTTGATTTGAAAGAAAAATTAATATTTGAAGAGTGCAAAGAAAAACTTAGTGTAATCAACCTCCCATATCTCTTCAAGTCTACCATAATATCTCATTGATCCAATTATAGGATTCTGATCTTTGGATGTGGAAAATTGTAGCGACTTAGCTTCTAGACTGACGCCACTATTTTGTACTGTGCTTTTATCATCCAAAGTATTTGTATAGAATGTGCAATTATTAATTTCATAGCATGTACAACATACAACATCAAACCATTTGCTAGCCAAAACAAAGTCTCAGAAGACCGTGATTCTTTCAAACTTCAGATTTGAACCAGGACAAGAATGTTCCGTTATGCTCCATCAACTGTCATTTCTTTGACTGTCTTGGATACTTATCCTTTACAATGGCTTTGTGTGCTTCCAAAAAGGGGATCACTTCATCTATGTTGTTTAATATGTACAAATGTGCTTACATAAATTCTTCTTGACTTTTCATCACCATATTCACACCTCAAATGCTTTTACTTGTAGAACATTTATTCAATCGTGATGTCTGAGGGACTCTTATCGGATTTGCTTTAGTCATATAATCAGAGCAAAACTCAACACTTTCTTCAACAATGTATCTTTCAACCATTGAACCTTCTGGACGATATTGATTTTTGACGTACCCTTTCAAAATCTTCATATAACGCATAATAAGATACATCCATCTTAAGTATACTAGTCTACATAACTTTATGTCTCTGACCAAACGAACAAGTAAATGCACCATGATGTCAAAAAATGATGGAGGGGAAAACATTTCTAGTTGAGACAAGATGATGATAATGTCGCTTTGAAGTTCATCTAACTTTCTAAGATCGATGACTTTGCCATAAATTGACGAGAAAAATTAGCACAATCGAGTTATGGTCTACCTAACTTTTTTGGGCCAAATTCTACAAATTGCCACCGGTAACAATTGTTGCACTAAGACGTGGCAATCGTGAGACTTGAGTTGAACATGCTTTAAGTCCTGCATTGACACTAAGCTCTTGATATTTGAGGAGTATCCTTATGGTACCTTGATACTCTTTAAACAAAGACAAAAACTTATCTTCTCTTGTTTAGATATTGTGTTACATGCAGGGGGAAAATAAGTACGTTTACCAATATCTCTTTGTGCCAACTCTTCTTGGATCTTCATGTCAACCAAGTCCAAACACGCATTCACTCCATCTTTTGTTTTCCCTAGATGTCTACATGCATGACATTTATGCAATGTCTAACATCTAACTTTGACCAATATGGAAGATCAAAGAATATTGATTTCTTCTTCCAAGGGGTCGTTACAAAAGACTTCTTGGACGTTTTCCCAAATACATGATTTACTTTATTAACTTTTTCAAGAACTTCAAGTCCAGTAAAGTAGAATGGGTGCATTCTCCTTCTCTTTTTTTCCATTGAATGCTTTCTTTAACCTTCGATATGGATGATTAGATTGTAAAAATCACCGATGATGCATATACATTGTCTTCCTTCCGTGTTTTAATTGATGAGCTGTAATGTTTTCTTCACATACAGGACATGCTTTATGACCCTTCACATTGTACCCCGACAAATTATCGTAAGTTGGGAAGTCATTAATGGTGAAAAATAACATGGCATGCATCATGAAAGTTTCTTAAGCAAAGACATCAAATATTTCAACCCCATCAACCCACAACAACTTCAAAACTTCAACTAGTGGCCTGAGATAAACATCTATGTCATTTCTAGGCTACTTTGAAAACATCATGTACTTTCTTTTCATGCACAATCTAGAAGATAAGTTGTAAATTATCAATATAACAGGCCAACAACTATGATTGGTACTTAAATTACCAAAAGGGTTGATTCAATCAGTAGCTAAGCCAAATCTAAGATTTCTACATTCTTGACAAAATCGGGGGAATTCTTGATCAATATTTTTCAATTACTTTGAATCAGTTGGATGGCAAAGCAACCCATCGATTGTTCTCTCATCTGCATGCCATCTTTGATTTTTAGTGTCTTTAGGATTCACGAACAAACGGTTAAGTCTAGCCATGAGTGGAAGGTACTAATAACGGTCTAAAAACCGTTATTTTCATGCTTAAATTTGATAGTAAAACACACAATTTATGCCTTAGAATGAGCTTTAAATCAAGTAAAACACTTAGTTGTGTCTTGGGAGAGTCAAAAGTTGGTTTTAGAGATATTATGCTTGTTTTACAATGTTTTGCAGGGTTTTTAGATGATTTAAAGATGGAAGTGAAGTAATGATACACGGGGCCCAAGCCCAATGTCTTTAGTGTAGTATTTCTTTTATGTACTGTGTAAATGTGTTAGGTATGTGGGACTTCTAGTCCTATAAATAGCCATGCCTACACTTCTTGTACTTACTTTTGAGATTAATGAGAATAAACTTTTCTAATTCAAAAAATTATTTTCTCTTGAAAGTCACAGGCTAGAGAGTCCAAAGACCTCTAGCCATCTTCCAAAGCACACTTCTTACTATTCATTTTCCAAATACTCCACCGTGCTTCTCTCTCATCCACCGTCGGCCACTCCTTTGCTGCCACATATCACCTCGCTTGCGTCAGCGTGTCAGCGTCATCAGCTGAGGCTATTTCCATCTCGCCCTTAGACACACATCACTCATTCTCTCAGTTTCATTCACAACATCTCCTTCTCGAGAGCATCGTCTTCATCATCATTTTCCTCTCCATTTGCTCACTGAAACGCATTTCTCTACTCATATTTCATTTGCTCAGACCCTAAACGTTTCGATCTACATCTGTTCGAACATTTCCTTAGTTTCCACCGATTGGATTTGATTTCCACCGTTTAAAACACTTTCCCACCGATTGTTTTCCCTTTCCACCGATTAATCGGTCCAGTTAGTGACTATTGTCCGTTCGAGGGTTTCTACCGTTTGATTTGGGGTTTTAGGGTTTCCTTGAGTTCAATCTCCGATTACAAGTTTGTCACCATTTTCGCTGCGTCCTTTCTCTCTGGAGAAGCTTCGAGGACTTCGATTAGTGTTCGCACCGCTCCGTAAGGTGATCTCCTCGAGGCATCTTCTATCATGTGGTATCAAAGCTTCGGTTCGTCCACGCTTCTCAGATAAGTATTACGTTCCTCTGTCTTGTTTCATTTTTTTTGTCTCTATCTCTATTTTTGTATTTGTTTTGATTCGCGTATCTGTCTCGGTTTTGTTTCATGTTTCTGTTTCGTTCACTGTTTCAGATTTGAGTTGTTAAATCTTGACTGCGTTTCGTGTTTTGTTTTGATTCAGCCTTGTTCTGAGTATATTGTTGCGTTTATTGAGTTGTTCATTATTTTCCTACATTGTCCTGAGTTTTCAGATTTGTTATGTGCCTTGTGTCAATGTTATTTTCATTTTAATCGTTCATATCTTGTGCTATTGAGTCTTTTAATTTTAGATCTAATATTGTCATGTTTGGTCATGTATGTTGATTCATTGCTTTGTCAAAACTCTGAATAAAACTGGTTTGGCATAAACCTGCTATTCTTGATTGATTTTTTTTTCGAAAGAATCACACTAAAAGAGAAATGATCTAAGAGCTCAATAATTCGTAATTTGCCTTTCAGTGCATTGCCAACTGAAGCATAGACCGAATCTGATTGCAAAGTTGAACTTAATGTGTGAATTTTATATTATGATGGAGTTTGTGTTCTATGATGGTAAAGTTGTGCTCACAATATGAATAACAACTTGTTTAATGCAAGTAATCTGGTTGCATCGTTATACACTCCAGAAATCACAGTATGCAGTTGAACGATCTGCAGGTCTGCTAGTTGAGTCATTTTTTTGTGTTTTAATTCTGGTTTTAGCACATAGATCTTTGCTAGCCATCCTTTACTTTTTCCGCCACTTTGTGCACATTTTAATTGTTGTTTTTAAACCAATTTCACGGTACAAGGTCTGTTTGAATCCCTGCTTCAAAAATTGGATACTAGAGTTGCTTGTTGTGATTTGCACATGAACTGAATCTGTCAAATTGTTATAGATATTGAATCTGCTAAGAAAAACTGGTCAAACAAGTTTAAATCCATCAACCAAACATGTTTGTGCAAAGTTAAAGTGGATATAAACTGTTTTTGGCATTTTCACTATCTTACTCATCCAATTTTAAGCATATTTTGGTTCAATTCAACTATTGGAGCAGAAGTGATACTGATATGAAAACAGATTTGGTGCATTAGGCTTAATTTGCACATTGTAGCAAAAGCTTGAGTCCATACAAAAGAATTAAAACATTCAAAAGAATTGGAATGAAAATTAAAAAAGCTAATTGGACCAGTGCAACATGTTTTAGTAATCTGCAAAAATGCAAAATCAAAATTTCGGCACCAAACTGCATTCTCAGTAAGGCATTTCCAGAAACAGTTTATCATTTCTGCATTGGACATCTAGTCTGAACTTCTTTTTGACTTGTGATTGTTTTCTTGCTTTGTTAATCTACTCTAGAACTCTCCTTAGGATCAATTTGTGTGCCAGCTCTTCTTAACAGCTTTGTTTCTTGTTTGTCTTGGTTGATAACTCTGGTTTTGTCTATCACACGTGCAATCTATTCTGCTGTTCTTTAATTGAAGTTTTTCTTGCTTTTGTAATCTGGACTAGAGTTGTTAATCTGTAGTGCTGTCAATTTTCTATTGTCTTTGCCTTGATCTGTTCTGTTTGTGCTGTTTTGCCATTGCTTTTGCTTAGCCAATTCCTTTCATGATTGAGAAGCACTTTCACTCTGGATTTCTGGAAATTTGAAAGAGGATTGTGTGCTTGGTAGCATCTTAGGTGGTGGTGGTCTAAAAGACTATCCAACTTTGTACTGATAAGGGAGAATCTCCCTTCCAAACCCTCATTTGTGTGTTGTACATTTCTTAAGAGAAGCCTTGAGTGATGTGAGGTTTGTAAGGTTGTCTTAGCCTAATTCCTTGGCATTTGAGAGAAAGAATTTGTTGTTAACCTAACTGAGTTGTTGACTGTTCACTGTGCAGGAAAAAGAGTTTGACTGATCAAACTGGATCAGCTGTGTTTGGATTCATTTTAATCTGCCATTGGAATCATTACTCTAAATTGTTTGCTGCATCACTAGTATCATAATTGTTTTGCATATGGTTGCTAATTTCATGGTTTGATTAAATTGTTGAAATCTGCATTGAACCTTGATTTGCCTCACTTTACTCTTTGTCCATTGATTTGATTAGAAGGCTACACTGATTTCTGACATGGATTAGAACCATTGTTCTTTCTCTGTTGAAACGGAAATTAAAATTGTTTTGATAAAGCAGTTTTTGTGTATTTGAGTAAGTGTAGAATTCAATTTGATTTAGAGTGAGTGCTTGCAAATTTTTGAATGCATCTAGTTTCATTCCAAATCTGTTTGATATAGTTACTGTTCTCGTACTATTGTGAACGAGTTGAACTGTTTGAAACAAAGAGGGTTGTGCATCAACATTGTTTTAACTGCCATACACATCTTTCAGTTTGACAAAGTGAATCAAGCATTGCATATCCAGTTCTGATTGCATGATTGAATGAGTTAGATGAATATGGACTGCATCGTATCAGTTTTTAAAATTGGTGCCTGCACTTTAATTTAAGTTTTGATTGAACTGCTTTTCATTTGCATTTGTTGGAATCTGGTATGATATTGTTGCAGACTAGGTGAATTCTGAATTGGAATTGTTCTGCATTGTATAGCTTTCATCTGATTTCAATTTGTTGGATTGCATGATCTGCTGAATTGGTGTGACAGGGAAAGTTGGACTTCTTGATCTGATCAAGAGAGTGAAGCAACGAAGGTGGACACGTGAAAGCCAGAGAGAATAATCAGACTTGAACTGATTGGAGTTGAACAACTAGAAGCAGCCATATAAGTTGAAAGGGAGTTGTTTAATTCATTACTTCTATCTTGTTTGAGTTGTTTTGATACGCGGGGCCCAAGCCCAATTTCTTTAGTTTAGTATTTCTATGATGTATTTTGTATTGTGTTAGGCATGTAGGACCTCTAAATATTCATGCCTACCTTATTGTACTTCACTTTTGAGATAATTGAATTGTTTACTGTTGAGAATCACTCCAGAACAATTCTACCTTGAAAGTCAAGGCTAGAGAATCCCAAAGGATCTCCTCTAGCCACCTTCCATCTCACACTTACCATTATCTCAATTTCCACATCACTTTTCTCTCCTCCACCTAATCACCACCGTACTCCAATCTATTCCAGCCGTGTGGCTCTATGATGGGTGCCGCCGCCCAATCAAATTTGATTGCATAATAAGAATTGCAGTATAGCTAGGGAATGACCACTAGGTCGTCTCTCAAGGACTAAACTATGGTTCAGAATCAGGTCTAACACAGTGGGGGGGGGGGTTTGAAATGTTGTTTGTGGATGCGGAAAAATTAAAATGAAATTAAAACAGTAAAAACGAAAATTCACGCTGGAACTAGGCAGCTCTGACCTTTGCTCAATGATTTAACCATAACTTTTTCTACAGAGCTCTAAATGAGATGAGGTTTTTTTTCCTGGAAAGTAGACTCAATTAT
>NW_014541979.1:41605-43716 GCF_000741045.1 Vigna radiata var. radiata | reverse complement strand
CAAAATAAAATCAACACTTTTATATTAAAGCAAAGAGCATGTAAGCATGACCGTTCAGCAAGTGAAATTAGCAATTCAAATTCAATTTGAATACTTACGTTACCGTGCATTTCATTCTAAGAAAACCAAATTATAATAAAATGGGTGGTGGATGCACTTCCTGATGCAACCCGTGCTTTTCTCTATTTCTAATTCAAGTGAAAAGAAAACGTGCTCCATCCTTGACACCTCTTGCTTTGTAACGTGCTACTTCTAAGAAATGGAATTAACTTCTAAAAAAAACGTAACCTTTACCTTTGGAGCGCTACCTTCCTAATCAAATCAAAATCTCCTTATGTAAGTGGTGGCTGCAACATATTCCCATTTATCCCATCATCCAAAANCATCATGCCAAGGCATTGTTTCAATGAAAAGAAACGTTCCAGCCCCTTCAAATTTTCCTTGCCGAGAGTCACCTAGCAATGTGACGGTTGCCTCTACATGCTAAGGCCAAGTATCCAAAAATAATGGGGTGGGGTCCACCCCAAAACCCTAGGTCCCATGTGTTCATTTTTACAATTGGGCTTAAACTATTCTATCAAAATTAGCCCACAATGCAAAGAGTTTGTCTAAAAACTTTAAACAATTAAATTTACAATGTAACTAAAATATAAAATATCTAAATTTGAGAGTCTTGAATTTATTCGGTGTCCTCCAAATGTCCCAAATTGAATTTCCAAAATTTTCCCTGAAAATAATAATGCAAATAATTAGCTCCAAATATTCAAATTAATTAAAATTAGAATTTCTGGCCAAATTAAGCATTATTAGCGAAAACGAGAAAATACCGGACAATTAAGCACAATTCCCTGATTAGTTCTAGCACAATAAACTAAGTAAAGTCAAGAAAATATTGACTCATCACTCTACCCATCAGTACCACACTCGAAGCTACGTATTTCAGTGTCACACTTCAACTCATTCCATTTTTATCATCTTCTGCGCGTCTATACTCTATCCAGAGATCTCCTCATCCTTCCTCCATGTCTCGAGAGATCTTCTCACTGTAAGCCACAAATCTACTCACCTAAACATCATCTTCCTCATATATACTCCCATTTTTGCCGAACAATTTCTTATCCGTTAGGGTTTCTTCCTCCTCAGACCATGTTCCTCCATTTTTGGCCGATTGAAATCCATTTTACCGATTGATTTTCACTTTCTACCGTTCAATCTTTAATCTGAACTGATTAATCGGTTCCTTTGGAGTTTTCCCTCTTTTTCTAGGGTTCGTTCATGGTTTTAGGGTTTTTCCTCGATCTCTCCGATTTCTTACCGATCTAGAGCTTCTTTCATCATTCCACTGTGTCTTCTCGTCGGAGAAGCTTCCAGGAGGTCGAATCGGGTTTGCACAGCTCCAATCCGGCGTTCTCCTCAAGGCCTCTTGTATCATGTTTCTAATTAAATTGCCAAATTTAAGCCTTGGAAGGTCTGCTGAATTCAACTCTAAATTTTCTGTGTAGTAGATTGTAAATGGATACCAAGATTTGGATACATGAATTTTTTTTTTTCTGCTACGCTGAATAACGTTTTTGATCAAGTGAGCTGCAGCAGATTCTAATTGGAAAGCTAGTGCAGCCAAGAGAAAGGGAAGTTATCAGTACCCCATATCTTCTTTTGCCTAATCTGATTAGATAAGGGTGTATGCGATAGCAACCTTGATTATCTGTGTTTGCAGGCTTGGAACAACTGGTTCTTGTCTAAACCAAGACTTGATAGCAAGATCTGGGCACAAAAGAGTTGGACCATAGCATCAGTGGACTGTACAGCAGAGTACCACCAGTGGGTTATAGCTTCATTGGGCCGTAGCTTAGGATTGAATTTTTTGTAATATTTTTGTTGTTTTTATTTTTTTGTGTATTTGATGGGCTTGTGTCAGCCCAATGTCACTGTTAGTTTTTTATTTTTCTGGTTTGTAAAGGGCCTCTTATAAAGTCCAAGTTTGGAAGAGTCCTTGGTGCTCTTTCCATTCTTGGCAACCTTTCTTGATTGCTTTATTTTAATTTTAGCATAGCTAGACATAGGAGTAGAATTTGATTGTCTTTGCATGTGTTTGATTTTCACGTGTAGGT
>NW_014541979.1:37877-40310 GCF_000741045.1 Vigna radiata var. radiata | reverse complement strand
TCTTTTCACTTACCATTTGTTATTGAATGTTCTAATTCTATCTTTTCTTTCCAAAGAATTGCCATTAAACCTTTTCCAAAGTTACAATCTTTATCACATGGCAATCAAAGACTTGAGTTAGAGATATCTTCCAAGTTATCATTGACTCAAGTCAAAAATAAATTTTCAAATGAAGTAGGGTTTGCTTATACTCATAAACATGAAAATTTCAAAGTTAGGAAACCTTCTTCTAGACATATTCCTTTATATTTCTTATTGGGTCAAATAAAACTAATTAAAGATATGTTTGATGCTTATTGCAGATTAATATTTGATCCAGGAGGAACTTCTAAGGAGTTTACAAAAATAAGTCCTCAGGCGAACCATCAGATTTGAGGACAAATCCTTTCCAAGTGGGAGGGGATGATACGCGGGGCCCAAGCCCAATGTCTTTAGTGTAGTCTTTCTTTTATGTACTGTGTAAATGTGTTAGGTATGTGGCACTTCTAGTCCTATAAATAGTCATGCCTACACTTCTTGTACTTACTTTTGAGATTAATGAGAATAAACTTTTCTAATTCAGAAAATTATTCTCTCTTGAAAGTCAAAGGCTAGAGAGTCCAAAGACCTCTAGCCATCTTCCAAAGCACACTTCTTACTATTCATTTTCCAAATACTCCACCGTGCTTCTCTCTCATCCACCGTCGGCCACTCCTTTGCTGCCACATATCACCTCGCTTGTGTCAGCGTGTCAGCGTCATCAGCTG
Source organism: Vigna radiata var. radiata (assembly GCF_000741045.1). Lineage (NCBI taxonomy): Eukaryota > Viridiplantae > Streptophyta > Magnoliopsida > Fabales > Fabaceae > Vigna > Vigna radiata. The sequence continues at coordinate 39,564 of NW_014541979.1, read as the reverse complement.
AGGCTATTTCCATCTCGCCCTCAGACACACATCACTCATTCTCTCAGTTTCATTCACAGCATCTCCTTCCCGAGAGCGTCTTCCTCTCGAGAGCTCTCATCAACCGTAAGCTTCATCACTTCTTCATCATCATTTTCCTCTCCATTTGCTCACTGAAACACATTTCTCTACTCATATTTCCTTTGCTCAAACCCTAAACGTTTCGATCTACATCTATTCGAACATTTCCTTCGTTTCCCCCGATTGGATTTGATTTCCACCGTTTAAAACACTTTCCCACCGATTGTTTTCCATTTCCACCGATTAATCGGTCCAGTTAGTGACTCTGTCCGTTCTAGGGTTTCTACCGTTTGATTTGGGGTTTTAGGGTTTCCTTGAGTTCAATCTCCGATTTCAAGTTCGTCACCATTTCCGCTGCGTCCTTTCTCTCTGGAGAAGCTTCGAGGACTTCGATCAGTGTTCGCACTGCTCCGTAAGGTGATCTCCTCGAGGCGTCTTCTATCAAGTAAGGTGGATTTAGACCCATGAAAGAAGGAGAAAAATGATGAAAAGAAGGGTCAAGCAAGCCGTTGAGTGCCAGAATGGTCCGTTGAGTGCCAGAATGGTCCGTTGAGCTCCTCGACAAAACTGACCGTTGAGCGGTGAATTTAGGCGCCTGGGCAGTTATCTATTTTTTTAGCTAGATTCTTTAAATCTTTCTGTAATCTATCTTTTCTCTTTTTGGGCCTATATGTAGCCCCAATGTGAATTAGAAAGGGATTCTTTTGGCAGAGAGAAACGTCCAGAGCTATTCCACACACCTTGGAGGAGGTTCCTTGGATGCTTAAGCTCCACTCAACCAAGTTTAGGGTTATTTCTTCCATTCTTTCATCATATTTCATCTAGTTTCACCATGATTATGGTGAACTAAACCCTTTGTTGTTGGGGAACAATGTAATCTTTTGAATCTCTCTTATATTCAAATTCTTATTTATTTCATATGCTTGGCATATACTTATTTATCAATTGTTGGGTTCTCATCTATGCTCAATGCTTTTATTGTTTAACTCATTCAGTAAAAGATGTTTGTCTTTATCGATATGGGGATGTACGGTAATGTCATGAACTGGTGGGAAATTCCNTGATTNTNCCAATATCGCCTAGGGATAGGGGTAGGACGATCAATTGTAGTTGCTTCCGATCGCATTGCATTAATAATAGGCTCTTTTTACCAAGGGATTGGGTTAAGGGTAAATAAGAAAGTGTGCACGGCAATTAGATAAATAAGTGAAGTTGTTAACGGATTGGCAAGCGTAGTAAATCGTATCAAGTAATAATAAATGGTAAGTCCAAGTATCGTTTTCCCAAGAGACTCAAGGCACTAAACTGTTGTGCTTTTGCTTAACCAATCAAGACTATAAGAACAAAATATTTTGGGGTTTTTGAATTTAAAGTACAAAAAAATAAACATGAATGCAATTTGATCAATTGAGGTTAAAGACAAAATTGGATGGATAGATGAAGATTAGAATATGAGATGAATATGTTGTTGGGGTTAGATTTGTTACCAATAAGGAGTATTGGTAAAACCTGAAGATGTGTTTTGATGATGCTGCAACTTGTAGATTTTGGATGTAGTAAGAAAATATTTAAAAAGCAACTTGTAGATTTTGGATGTAGTAGGAAAATATTTAAAAAGCAACTTGTA
>NW_014541979.1:31910-37674 GCF_000741045.1 Vigna radiata var. radiata | reverse complement strand
ATTATCACAAGTCATACTTGAATAATCGATTATCACTTCATATAATCGATTATCACTTTTTGAAAACTCTATAACGGACTCGAATAATCGATTATTAGTTACAATAATTGATTATTCATGGCAGTTGGGAGCTGACATTTGTCATTACGTGTACTTGGCTATATAATTGGTTTTTGAAATCTTCAGAAGCAACGTTTTGAACTAAGAAAGCTTATTAGAGGAACGTTCTCAGAATCTTTGTTAATTATTCCCTTGCTTGGTCTTGTGAAAGGAGAGGCTCGTGTACCGTGTGTCGATAGTCGGAGCAGACTCTCTTCAAGTTAGCAAGGTGCTCTGCCTGGTCTTGTGAAAGGAGAAGCTCCCGAATCGTTGGTCGATTGCCGGGGCGGTTCTCTTCAAGTTGGTAGAGTGGTCTTCTTCATTTTATATTTTGTTCACATGCAAAAGTGTAAGAAGAAATTCTAGGTTGCCTCCTAGTAGCGCTTGTTTAACGTCGCGAGCCTGACCCAAACCTGGTTGGCACTTGTCAGTAAGTGCACTTCCTTCCACCACCCATCAGTAGGTGTACCGTCCGGATATCCATCAGTCGATACCAAAAATTTAGCATCCCTCAGTAGATGCTACCCAAAAATTGTTCACAAAATTCAAAAAGTACATGTTCCAAAGAAAATAAAACCAAAAACCGAAAAAGAAAATTGTTCATAAAAATACAAAATTTGATTTCCAACACTTCAGCTCTTCTTCTTCACGTTGGGATCTTCATCATCCTACCGGTTCACTTTTCTTCGGTCCACCTTCTTGATCACGTTTAAATATGGTCTTTGAATCTCCACCATTCCTTTCTCCTTTAACTCCTTTATTATCCATGGCTTCTTTTTAAATCTCACTTTGCTTCCCAGTAGGAGTGGGTCTTCTTTTGCCTTTGGGTGAATGGTTCTTCTCCCTTTATTTTCAGGCACCTGCAAAACACAACAGTTGTCAAAATAATCATTACCTGTTAAACTTTCTTCTTGTTCTTCATTCACCTCTGGCTTCTCAAATGTTTTTCTTTTCACTATCTTAATCTCATCCCCTTCACGGCCAGTATACAGAAATAGATAATTCAAATCTCTCATCATTATTCTTCCATCATGAACATCAATAAACATCTTTGATGTTGCCATGAAGGGTCGCCCAAAAATCACAGGATGCTCATCCTCTGTTTTAACATCCATGACAATGAAATTTGCTCATCCTCTCATTTTCCAATGCCAGATTTCTCTCTCTCCACCTAACACCACCGTACGCCACTCGTCCAATCACTTGTTGACTCGTGGCTTCTTATTGCCACACCAGCGCATATCTTGGCTGCATCACTTATCATATCGCATTTCATTCCACAGTTCTCTCGAAGCCATAGATCGAATTCTCACTCTCTCGAGAGCGTCTCCACCGCAAGCCATCTCTGGTCGTTCACAGATCCACCTCCGCAAGTCGTTTTCCACCGAACCACAGCCCAGATTTACCTTTTTCATACGATTTCCTTCCTTTGTACCGACTGAAAGCCCAAACAATCCATCTCCGACCATTATCTAGGGTTATCACCATTTTTACCGATTAAAAACCTAGATATCTTCAGTTCTACCGATTCAATTGGTAAATCCTCCTCACCGATTAAAACTGCCAAACCTAGCATTTCACCGATCAAACCCTAAAATCTAGGGTTTACCTCTGTTTTTCCTCTTCCACTGCGTCTTCAACTTCCAACTCGTGTTTTCCTCTACTTCTTAGAGTTTCAGATCGATCTACATCAGATCCTTGGGCTCCTTGTTGATCTGTCTCCGAACATAAATTTGGAAGTCTTTCTCAGATGAGAAACTCATGTATATTCAACAAAGGTCGTGGTTTGCTAACATGGCCAATTTCAAAGCTGCAGGAGTCATCCCAAAAGATCTCACTTCGCAACACAAAATTTTTTTTTTGCATGATGCTAAACAATTTGTGTGGGATGATCCTTAACTCTTCAAAATTGGAGCAGATAATCTTCTGAGACGCCGTGTGACTAAAGAAGAAGTGGAAGGAATTCTATGGCACTGTCATGATTCGCCTTATGGGGGACATTTTAGCGGAGAAAGGATAGCCGCCAAGGTACTACAGTAAGGATTCTATTGGCCAACTCTCTTTAAGGATGCTCATAATCATGCCATGAAAAGTGACAAATGCCAAAGGACAGGAACCATCTTTATGCGTCATGAGATGCCACTGCAAGGGATCCTTGAAGTGGAAGTCTTTGACTATTGGGGTATAGATTTTATGGGTCTCTTCCCACCATCCTTTAACAATGAATATATATTGGTGGCAGTTGATTATGTAAACAAGTGGGTGGAGGCACTAGCATGTCCCAAAAATGACGCCAACACAGTCATAAAATTTTTAAAGAGACAAATTTTCTCCAGATTTGGAACACCAAGAGTGCTCATCAGTGATGGAGGATCTCACTTTTGCAACCACCAGCTTGCGAAAGTATTAAAGCATTATGGTGTGGAACACAAGGTGGCCACACCTTATCATCCTCAGATAAACGGGCAAGCTGAAGTTTCCAACAGGGAGATCAAAAGAATTCTTGAAAAAACTGTCACAACTTCAAGAAAAGATTGGTCTCAAAGGTTACATGATGCCCTTTGGCCATACAGAACTGCAATGAAAACAACCATTGGATTGTCCCCTTTCCAAATGGTCTATGGAAAAGCCTGTCACTTGCTCGTAGAAATGGAACATAGAGCATTATGGACATTAAAATTCTTAAATTTTGACCTTGGAGACATTGTAGAAAAGAGAAGAAGGCAGATCATTGAGCTAGAGGAGATGAGGTTGCTCGCCTATGAGTCCTCTAAGAATTACAAAGAAAAAGTGAAATACTACCATGAATGGAAGTTGATCAAAAGAGTCTTCGTGCTAGGACAACAAGTGTTATTGTTCAACTCTAGAATTAAACTTTTTCTAGGAAAGTTGAAGTCCAAGTGCTCAGGTCCATTCCTAGTCAAAAAAATTCTTCCCCATGGAACAATTGAGCTAACAGACCTAGGCTCCAAAGACCCACAAAGAAGCTGGATAGTCAATGGAAAACGCCTGAAGCACTATTTGGGTGGTGAGGTGGATCACTTTTCCACAGGCATGCAGCTGGTTGATGTCACATGAGCCTATTGGGTCCACCTACTGACGTTAAAGAAGCGCTTGCTGGGAGGCAACCCAGTGCTCTGAACCTTTACTTTTATTTTTTAATTTTAGTTTGAATGTGTGTTTTATTTTATTTTAATTTTTATGTGCTCTGCTTGAATGAATTAAACTGCTTTGATTCAATTGTGCTCTGTTTTGTGTGACAAGTTTGCTTTCTGAAAATTTCGGTGTTGGATTAAAGTTGAGATGATGCATGAGAATTAAATGTTGTGGCAGGTGCTTGAATAAAGTTTGATTGAGATACTGAGCAGGTTGTTTTTCTATATGAGAACTTGTGAGTTTACCTGTGTGAGTTTTGAGCTTCAGAGTTGTTCTTAAATAATTGTTGTTACTTTGAAAGCATGAATGATTTTGCCCAATTTTTCTATGATTGAACTACTTGCCTGCAAGTTTCATATGATCAAGGCCATCTTTTGTTATCCCTTATTCTTTTGGCCTTAAAAATATTTTTGCCCACTGAAAAGAGAACAATTTGTTCTAACCTTTGAACCTTAAGCCTGATATGTTTTGAAAAACCTTTTTGAAAAATCTTTACCTTGAGTTAAGCCGAGAACATTTGATGAGGTACCGATAAAGGTTCAAGTATGGGATTACCAAGACACAAACCACCTCTTTAGGCAGTGAGCAATCAAAAGAAAAAGCAAGAAAAAGGCAAAAGAAAAGAAAAGTGAGAAAAGAAAGATTCAAAGAAGAAAACGAAAGAGCTCACTACTACGGAAGGCTGGGAAAAAGATAAGAAAGTTACTCTGGAAAGAAGAATTCATAAATGTCTTTCTCAACTCAAGGAACTTTGTTGACCAGAAAAACCAATTTCCTTTTTAGCCCAGCCCAGTTACAAGCCATAAAAAGCCCTTGTGATGACAACCTATTTGTAAATATGTTTGATTATTGTTAAATAAAAGGCAAAATTAATTTCTGTGACATTGTGACAATAGAGAAAAACATCACACCATACACTTATGAGTTGAGTGAGACACTTTTGAATGCTTGAGTGAAAGACTTTCTCTGGTGAGGAATAATTCTCTCAATTTCTGATTGCATCTCTGCTTGGTTGATTGATCACTCTTAAGGAAAGTACCTGTTAAATGCATTGAAACATCTACATATCTTGACTGAGATCATATGCTGGACTTAATGAATGTAATTTCTTATCTTGAAAAGCTTTTGAAAAAGGTTGAGTCATTGTAGTGATTGTTCTGAAAAACTGAGTTGCATTTTGTTTGCTTGAGGACAAGGAAAGTTCTAAGTTTGGGGCTGTGATAACGGATTAAAATACCGTTATTTGATATATGATTTTGATACTAAAATCACCTTTTTTAACTTAGAAACTTGCTTCAACTCATATGTTTTCAGTAAATTCTATGAATAAGAGAGTTGAGGTTGATTTTAACGGTTTTCTAAAAAATTTTGTGAATAAGAGAGTTGAAGTGAAAAGCCATGAAGTTGGAGCTAACCCGAAGCCCAAGCGTGCACCAGGAGACAGAAGCGCAAAATTTGCGAGAGGAAAATCACCGTCCTAGCCCAGGCGACAAACGTTCGTAGCCCAAGCGCCCAAAACTAGTGCCTAACCCTTACAGAAGCCTTGATTCACGCCCGGCGCGAGCTCTCTCTGACGCTTGAGTGTGATTTGACGTGGATCGGGCCGCACTTTGGGACACTTCTGGGGCTCTAGGTTTTGCATCCCTAGCAGAAGCAAGCGTAGCAATACACTCCTAGCCAATTGTTAGAGTAATTCATCTGTTCTTACTGCTTGCTTATACAATAGCATGATCTGTGATTTGCATGAGTGTCGGGAGGTTCCTTCCAATTCAGGTCCTTGTTGAATTACTCCTAAGGGTTATATTGCTCACGGATGAGGGTATGAGTCGTAGTCGTCTTAACCTCTTGATCTTCACATCTTTTTACCAGGAATGCTAGGAATTGTATGAATTGGTAATTATTAACCGAGGGATCGGGTTTAAGTGTTTCAGTGAGGGACCTTAGCATTAATGAATAAAGATGAATTCTTATATACATGAGAAGGAACTCCGCGAAGTCTAACCCCAACAACATATTCATCTCATATTAATCAATCTTCATTCATCTTTGAGCTCTTTTGCCATTATGGTTCTGATGGTGGTCATGGTCGTGGTGGTCGCAGTAGTAGTGGTGGTGGCGGCGACAATGGTTGTGGTGGTGGTGGTGCTGCTGCTGGGGGTGGCGGTAGTGCCAATGGTTGTTGTGGTAGTGGTGGTTGTGGTGTTGACACTAGTTGTGGTGGTGGTGGTGGTGGTAATGAGGGAGGTGGTGGTGGTCTTAGTGGTGGTGATGGTAATATGGTGGTAGGGTTGGTGGTGGTGGTGGTTGTGGTGGTGGTGATGGTGGCAACGGCGGTAGTGGTTGTTATGGTGGTGGCGACGGCGGCGGTGGCGGTTGTGGTGGCGACGGTTGTGGTTGTGGTTGTAGTGGTAGTTGTGGTGGTGGTGGTGGCGGTGGTCATAGTGGTGTGAGTGGTGGTGGTGGTAGCGGCGGCGGTGGTGGTTGTGGTGGTGGTGGTGGCGGTGGTCAT